>NW_027312023.1:0-78003 GCF_040954645.1 Diabrotica undecimpunctata
ATTATTGACTGACCTTTTAATTCACACACGACGATGTCTCCTTTTGACCAGAACAGCTCCCCCTTGTTAATTGTGTTAGGCTTCCAATCAAAGCCTTCTCCGTTCTAAGTATCAACCTATCAGCATACCAGCAAAAGTTTTCCAGCACTCGTTCAACAAACTCCAAAATTCGCTCCTCTTTTTCATACACTAACAATCTCCTGAGACCCAAGTAATATTACTTTTACTTGGTGTCGCAAATATTTTTTATAGTTATGGTTTTTGTGACTTACTCACTTGGACTTTATAGAATCCAGGAGGTATTCGACTTCTCAACTTTGATCTATCTCTCGTTCCACCTTTTATCGAGCCGATTTCTTTGTTCATAATTTTCTCTTTCGTTGTCTCTATGTTTGTTTTCCCATCTGGAAATATATTCTCTTTTTGTGTAATCTCTCATAAAGTTTTGTCCTCTATCTCTATAGTCTTGATTTTCGGGTTGTCTATAATTTTCTTGCGATCTTCTTATTTACTTTCTCTCATTTTTGCCTCTCGTATTTGTAGGAATTGGCATAAACTGTCGATATCTTTGTAGTTTTGTAAAGTTATGTGATCTTCTAGAGTATCTTCAAAATGTCTGGCTATCAGTTCTACTAGCTGTTAGGAAGAATAATTGTATCGCATGTGTTTTGCATTGTTGTATAATTGTAGTGCGCATGTTTTTTCTGAAATACCCATTCTATCATAGTATATCCCATTTTGCAACTCTTTGTTTATTTTTAGCTGTTGTATTTTCTCCTAGAAATAACTCAAAAACTTTTGTTCGAATTTATGCCAATTGTCAAATTCTTCCTCTTTGCTGTCAAACCATAAACTCGCCTCATCTTTAGATGGTTCCTTATCGTTTCTTTTGCTGTTTCGAAGTTACCGATTTATTGTATTCTTTTTTTAAATTATTTATGAATATTACTGGGTGTAACATTTTTTCGTCCCCGCCAAACTGTATTTTTATATCACCGGAACTTTGGATGACTATTTCTCTCCTGTCTCTCGTCTCTCGTTGTTTTCAGATATCATCAATTAGTTTTTCATAATTTCGGCATCTTTCTTCTATCTCTTTCTTGTCTTATTGAAGAGCATTTTCCAATTTTGTCTCTAATTTATTTTCTAAATTTTCTAATTCCTTCATTCATTTCTTATCTTTCCCTGCCATTTCTTTCTAACAATTTTCTAAACAACATTTTACTTCCTTTTCATATTTGTTCTGATGCTTTTCCATTTTCCTGTTATTTTCTCCTATTGTCTATTTCGTGTCACGCTGATTTTCATCCATTTTTCTGTTATTTTCTTGCCGATTTTCATCCATTTTTCTGTTATTTTCTTGCTGATTTTCATCCATTTGATGACCTTAAAATCACAGAGAACCTTTATATGAATCAAGTGGCATCTGTGAGAGTAGAACTGGAATCTACATCATATTTCTTAATCGAAAAAGGTGTACGACAGTGTTGTGTTCTGTCACCCCTCCTTTTTAATCTTTACTCCAAAACGATTTTCGATAGAGCCTTAGTGACACTGAAGATATTCGCAATCTTCGCTATGCTGAGCCAGTCATAATAGCTGATAGCTAAGAAGCGCTACAACGACTAATAGATAGAATAAACACTGAAGGAGAACGACTAGGCTTGAAGATTAATATCGACAAGACGAAGGTAATGGTGAGTGTGGTTAGTAGAACATGAAATATGCAATTAAATATAAGAGTAAACAATAAGAACATTTAAAAGGTCCCCAAGTTCAGATATCTCGGTAGTTGGATAACTGAAGATCTAGATCCTGACATAGAGATACGTAGCAGGATTGAGCAAGCCAGAACAGCATTTACTAATATGAGAACCTTGCTAAGCAACAGCAGCCTTAACTTAATGCTTCGATATCGCTTTGTAAAAAAATACATTTACTCCATACTGATATATGGTGTAGAAACCTGGACCATAAAGGCCAATGTGGTGAACCGATTAAAGGCCTTTGAAATGTTTGTATTTAGAAGACTACTTAAAATTCCCTGGACAGATCACACAACAAATGTCGAAGTATTAAGTCGAATAGGCAGAGAACGAGAATTGCTGCCAATAATAAAAAGAAGAACAACGGCTTATCTGGGTCATATATTTCGAAATTCCAAGTACCAGTTCTTAAAGCTTATTATGGAAGGGAATATAGAAGGAAAACGGGACATCGGAAAAAAGAAATGCTCATGGCTTAAAAACATAAGGGATTGGACAAACCTCAATGCCCATGCACTGTTTTTTAAAATAACTATAAAGGATAATATTTATTATTTTACCATAAAGGATAATATTAAAGGGCAAATAGTATTTTTTACCAATTTATGAAAATCGACCTTTATTTACAATTTTTACAAAATTAGGTCAATAATTATTTAAACTAACTGCCTTACGAGAAGTTAAACGTTTTAGATTCAACAAAATAGTGCAATATGGTATAGTAAATTAAATGTAAGAGAATACTTTATGTTCAATTTAGTTCAATTAAAGAAAAGTGATTTACTACTGCAAGTACATTCATATTTTGATGTTAAAGTATTGGTGTTTGGATCATGCAAAAGTCTTATAAAAAATACCATTTTTTCTAAAAATGTAAACGAAAAATTTATGTATTTGATTAAGGGATTATCTAAGGGAGATAATATCTTTTATATAGTCATTACTTTCTTTGCATTATTAATCATGAAGAGTGGGTGAATCCCTTTAGATGATACTAATATTGTTTTATTCACAATTGATTCACATCTGCAGCAGGTGTTCTTAAGTTTTCATCTCCTACTTCTTCCAGGAGCTTGTAGTATAGCAATTCATTGTATTGGGTGATTAGCATCTTGACGTTGAACATATTCATTTATTTTGGTATTAATTCTGCCATCAATTTTTGCGCTGTCATATCTACATTGGTTTCGTGCATTAATATTCTGTTACTTTTTTTCTATTTATCCAAAATCTTTTTTAATGCTGTTCATACTTCTCCAGGAACATTCTCTGTCTGGTCCGACTGCTTTGGCTTCCTGTTTTTTTTGACTTGTGGCTTTTTAGTTATTCTGATGACTATTAATACATTTGTAGCTAAATATACACAATATAAAACTCTTCCTTATCAAGTTCAAATTTTACTGATATTCTTACTTCCTCTATGTTCTATTTTATTCTCAAATCAGCAGTAATCCGCAGTTCATACCTAGTATTACTTCTCTCTACATTTCACCTAGTTGTTTCGTCTTTCGTCATTTTTATGCATCTTGAATTTGCTTTTCTTTATATGCGTTATCATTTTGCATACATTTATCTAGACTCAGTTTACTTGTAAGCTCAGTTTGCTTTCGTAATATTTTATCTCAGGGAATAGTACTTTTTCAGTGAAATATTTGTTATATCTGAGGTTTCTTATTGTAATTTTTAAAAATATTTCTTGGTATTTGATGCATAAATATCTTTTCGATCATCATCCACCGCACGGTTTAGCAAATATCCTACCACTGCAAGCAAACTGCACAGTAATAGTATTACCCTGCACCCTCTTACAATTTTACTGAAATTAAACAAGACATTATTGAATTAAAAAAAGTTAACACTTTTTGCACCAATGAGTTCAATTCACTTAATAATAATATTTATTTATGTCAAATTCAAAAATTGTTGTTATTTCGTATTAAAATAAAATATTAAATATTTAGAATTCTTAGGAATTCCACAGAGTAAGAGTGAGAGTACATGTGGTATGTGATTTTTAAATGAGATCACAAACAGTTTCTGGGTCAATAAGGATGACTAATCTACGAGTCTTTTGGGACTCTGGATAAGTTGTTCGAGGCTGATCCAGGTAACAACCCTATAGTTGTCTAAAAAATGAGTTTTAAAATGAAGAAAGAAAAAAGAAGAGGCCAGAAGAAGAAAACGAGAAAAATTATAAAAGGAAACAAGAGGAAAATGACTGAAATTGAACAAATTATACCATGTTTTATTGCTTTTTTCATACAATCTTCACCAGACTGTCCATTTTCACCTCTGGTAAAGTACTTTGACTTAAAGTGACCAATAATCCATATTTCCATCACCAAAATTTAAATTTTTAAATGACTAAAGGGAACGCCCATAGGAACTGTTTTGTGATGGTGTGAATATTATGTCAGAATAAGTTGGTCGCCGCCGGGTCCAGAAGATGTCCGGAATGGTTCGCGCGTTTGAGAATCGACCTGGATGTTGAACCACCTACATTCTACGAGAAATGATATTTTTGAACACAGAGGAGAAGATGTGGTTGTAGCCTAGAAAAGATGGTTTCACATTTATAAATTTAAGGTAAGTTCATAATCAAACAGTACTACTTTCTCCAAAAATAGTATTTTCCGGAGAGATATAGAGAATGCTTAGACCTTTAATAAACTAGTTTTTAGTCGGTCAATATAGTATATTACATAACGAGAGTTGCAAGAAGCTTATTACATGCGAGTAAAAAAGTTGCGCGCAGTAATTTTACAAGCATGTAATAAGCTTACAACTCATGTTGTGTACTATACTTTTTCTACGATTATTTTCATTTATAAAAATAAAAAGTATAATAAGTAATTTTTATTTATTTAACAAAATTCGGAAACAATTTAAATTAAACATTTATTTATAATAATTGTAAAATTTTGGCAATTATTTATAACTACTATACCCTTATATGAGTTTGGCGGTTGTTCAATAATACATGGTGAATGGTGAGATGACGTAAAGTGTACTGTGTGTTCTTTTTGAAGATTGGTATTTTCAGTATATGTAAAGGTCTGTAAATTACTTTCAATTGAATTTATAATTCTATTGGCTGTTAACGTCTTTAAAGATTTCCATCCGCCATGTCATTTAAGAGCCATTAAATCACCACCGACATCGAATACATACCGAAACAATAAACAAAATTTTTTTTTTGGAAAATTTGGAAAAAATGTTAAAACCCTTGGATTTTTATCGAATTTGGTTAATCGGCTATATTGGCGTCAATTTTGGTCCGAGAGTCAAGCGAATACACATTTCCTACATAAAATTGGACGATCGTTCTTCTGCCATACTCAGAATTTTCCTACATCTAACGGTTCGTGAGAAAAATTTCCACTTGGATTTCTGTATTTGCTGAAAATTTCGTGAAAATTAAAAGTGTATATTTTGTTTAAAATTTTAATTATTTCGATTAAGGGTGGCCTGCTGATTAAAAAAATTTAAACACATTGCCAGAAATTATGCACCGTTTGGCCGGAAAATCGAAAAAACTGTAGATTATTGGATTTTTATCAAATTTCGTTAATCGGCTATATTGGCGTCAATTTTGGTCCGAGGGTCAAGCGAATGAACATTTCCTACATAAAATTGGCCGCTCGTTCTTCTCAAGTGCTCAGATTTTTTCTACGTCTTACGGTTCGTGAGAAAAAATTCCAATTGGAGGTCTACATGTCTTGCAAATTTCGTGAAAATAAAAACTTTGTATTTCGTTCCAAATTTAATTTATTTCGATTAAACCTGACGTACTGATTCAAAAAAGATATACATACCCCTATGAGAAAATGCACCGTTTGGCCGGAAAATGGAAAAAACTGAAAATTTTTAATTCGATTTTTCCATTATTTTTGCCAAACTGTGGGTAGGGGATAGAAAAAAAACACATATTTGGAATAAGTTAGACCTAGTGTATATATTAACATCAAAAAAACAATTTCCTAAAATTGGAATTTGCCCAAAAATGTTTAAAGGGGGTACCCTTGGATTTTTTTCAAAATTCAATAATCGGGCATATTGGCGTCAATTTCGGTCCTAGAGTCAAACCGGTGCACTTTTCCTACATAAAATTTGCTACTTGTTCTTCTCAAGTGCTCAGATCTTTTCTACGTCTTACGGTTCGTGAGAAAAAATTCCAATTGGAGGTCTACATGTCTTGCAAATTTCGTGAGAATAAAAACTTTGTATTTCGTTCCAAATTTAATTTATTTCGATTAAGCCTGACGTACTGATTCAAAAAAGATATACATACCCCTATGAGAAAATGCACCGTTTGGCCGGAAAATGGAAAAAACTGAAAATTTTTAATTCCATTTTTCCATTATTTTTGCCAAACTGTGGGTAGGGGATAGAAAAAAAACACATATTTGGAATAAGTTAGACCTAGTGTATATATTAACATTAAAAAAACAATTTCCTAAAATTGGAATTTGCCCAAAAATGTTTAAAGGGGGTACCCTTGGATTTTTTTCAAAATTCAATAATCGGGCATATTGGCGTCAATTTCGGTCCTAGAGTCAAACCGGTGCACTTTTCCTACATAAAATTTGCTACTTGTTCTTCTCAAGTGCTCAGATCTTTTCTACGTCTTACGGTTCGTGAGAAAAAATTCCAATTGGAGGTCTACATGTCTTGCAAATTTCGTGAAAATAAAAACTTTGTATTTCGTTCCAAATTTAATTTATTTCGATTAAGCCTGACGTACTGATTCAAAAAAGATATACATACCCCTATGAGAAAATGCACCGTTTGGCCGGAAAATGGAAAAAACTATAATTTTTTGTAGTATTTGTTCATCATGTAAACATCCTTTAATCGGATATATTGGCGTCAATTCCGGTCCTAGAGTCAAACCGGTGCACATTTCTTACATAAAATTTGCTACTTGTTCTTCTCAAGTGCTCAGATTTTTTCTACGTCTTACGGTTCGTGAGAAAAAATTCCAATTGGAGGTCTACATGTCTTGCAAATTTCGTGAAAATAAAAACTTTGTATTTCGTTCCAAATTTAATTTATTTCGATTAAACCTGACGTACTGATTCTAAAAAGATATACATACCCCTATGAGAAAATGCACCGTTTGGCCGGAAAATGGAAAAAACTGAAAATTTTTAATTCGATTTTTCCATTATTTTTGCCAAACTGTGGGTAGGGGATAGAAAAAAAACACATATTTGGAATAAGTTAGACCTAGTGTATATATTAACATTAAAAAAACAATTTCCTAAAATTGGAATTTGCCCAAAAATGTTTAAAGGGGGTACCCTTGGATTTTTTTCAAAATTCAATAATCGGGCATATTGGCGTCAATTTCGGTCCTAGAGTCAAACCGGTGCACTTTTCCTACATAAAATTTGCTACTTGTTCTTCTCAAGTGCTCAGATCTTTTCTACGTCTTACGGTTCGTGAGAAAAAATTCCAATTGGAGGTCTACATGTCTTGCAAATTTCGTGAAAATAAAAACTTTGTATTTCGTTCCAAATTTAATTTATTTCGATTAAACCTGACGTACTGATTCAAAAAAGATATACATACCCCTATGAGAAAATGCACCGTTTGGCCGGAAAATGGAAAAAACTGAAAATTTTTAATTCGATTTTTCCATTATTTTTGCCAAACTGTGGGTAGGGGATAGAAAAAAAACACATATTTGGAATAAGTTAGACCTAGTGTATATATTAACATTAAAAAAACAATTTCCTAAAATTGGAATTTGCCCAAAAATGTTTAAAGGGGGTACCCTTGGATTTTTTTCAAAATTCAATAATCGGGCATATTGGCGTCAATTTCGGTCCTAGAGTCAAACCGGTGCACTTTTCCTACATAAAATTTGCTACTTGTTCTTCTCAAGTGCTCAGATCTTTTCTACGTCTTACGGTTCGTGAGAAAAAATTCCAATTGGAGGTCTACATGTCTTGCAAATTTCGTGAAAATAAAAACTTTGTATTTCGTTCCAAATTTAATTTATTTCGATTAAGCCTGACGTACTGATTCAAAAAAGATATACATACCCCTATGAGAAAATGCACCGTTTGACCGGAAAATGGAAAAAACTATAATTTTTTGTAGTATTTGTTCATCATGTAAACATCCTTTAATCGGATATATTAACGTCAATTCCGGTCCTAGAGTCAAACCGGTGCACATTTCTTACATAAAATTTGCTACTTGTTCTTCTCAAGAAAATGCACCGTTTGGCCGGAAAATGGAAAAAACTGAAAATTTTTAATTCGATTTTTCCATTATTTTTGCCAAACTGTGGGTAGGGGATAGAAAAAAAACACATATTTGGAATAAGGTAGACCTAGTGTATATATTAACATTAAAAAAACAATTTCCTAAAATTGGAATTTGCCCAAAAATGTTTAAAGGGGGTACCCTTGGATTTTTTTCAAAATTCAATAATCGGGCATATTGGCGTCAATTTCGGTCCTAGAGTCAAACCGGTGCACTTTTCCTACATAAAATTTGCTACTTGTTCTTCTCAAGTGCTCAGATCTTTTCTACGTCTTACGGTTCGTGAGAAAAAATTCCAATTGGAGGTCTACATGTCTTGCAAATTTCGTGAAAATAAAAACTTTGTATTTCGTTCCAAATTTAATTTATTTCGATTAAGCCTGACGTACTGATTCAAAAAAGATATACATACCCCTATGAGAAAATGCACCGTTTGGCCGGAAAATGGAAAAAACTGAAAATTTTTAATTCGATTTTTCCATTATTTTTGCCAAACTGTGGGTAGGGGATAGAAAAAAAACACATATTTGGAATAAGTTAGACCTAGTGTATATATTAACATTAAAAAAACAATTTCCTAAAATTGGAATTTGCCCAAAAATGTTTAAAGGGGGTACCCTTGGATTTTTTTCAAAATTCAATAATCGGGCATATTGGCGTCAATTTCGGTCCTAGAGTCAAACCGGTGCACTTTTCCTACATAAAATTTGCTACTTGTTCTTCTCAAGTGCTCAGATCTTTTCTACGTCTTACGGTTCGTGAGAAAAAATTCCAATTGGAGGTCTACATGTCTTGCAAATTTCGTGAAAATAAAAACTTTGTATTTCGTTCCAAATTTAATTTATTTCGATTAAGCCTGACGTACTGATTCAAAAAAGATATACATACCCCTATGAGAAAATGCACCGTTTGGCCGGAAAATGGAAAAAACTGAAAATTTTTAATTCGATTTTTCCATTATTTTTGCCAAACTGTGGGTAGGGGATAGAAAAAAAACACATATTTGGAATAAGGTAGACCTAGTGTATATATTAACATTAAAAAAACAATTTCCTAAAATTGGAATTTGCCCAAAAATGTTTAAAGGGGGTACCCTTGGATTTTTTTCAAAATTCAATAATCGGGCATATTGGCGTCAATTTCGGTCCTAGAGTCAAACCGGTGCACTTTTCCTACATAAAATTTGCTACTTGTTCTTCTCAAGTGCTCAGATCTTTTCTACGTCTTACGGTTCGTGAGAAAAAATTCCAATTGGAGGTCTACATGTCTTGCAAATTTCGTGAAAATAAAAACTTTGTATTTCGTTCCAAATTTAATTTATTTCGATTAAGCCTGACGTACTGATTCAAAAAAGATATACATACCCCTATGAGAAAATGCACCGTTTGGCCGGAAAATGGAAAAAACTGAAAATTTTTAATTCGATTTTTCCATTATTTTTGCCAAACTGTGGGTAGGGGATAGAAAAAAAACACATATTTGGAATAAGGTAGACCTAGTGTATATATTAACATTAAAAAAACAATTTCCTAAAATTGGAATTTGCCCAAAAATGTTTAAAGGGGGTACCCTTGGATTTTTTTCAAAATTCAATAATCGGGCATATTGGCGTCAATTTCGGTCCTAGAGTCAAACCGGTGCACTTTTCCTACATAAAATTTGCTACTTGTTCTTCTCAAGTGCTCAGATCTTTTCTACGTCTTACGGTTCGTGAGAAAAAATTCCAATTGGAGGTCTACATGTCTTGCAAATTTCGTGAAAATAAAAACTTTGTATTTCGTTCCAAATTTAATTTATTTCGATTAAGCCTGACGTACTGATTCAAAAAAGATATACATACCCCTATGAGAAAATGCACCGTTTGGCCGGAAAATGGAAAAAACTGAAAATTTTTAATTCGATTTTTCCATTATTTTTGCCAAACTGTGGGTAGGGGATAGAAAAAAAACACATATTTGGAATAAGGTAGACCTAGTGTATATATTAACATTAAAAAAACAATTTCCTAAAATTGGAATTTGCCCAAAAATGTTTAAAGGGGGTACCCTTGGATTTTTTTCAAAATTCAATAATCGGGCATATTGGCGTCAATTTCGGTCCTAGAGTCAAACCGGTGCACTTTTCCTACATAAAATTTGCTACTTGTTCTTCTCAAGTGCTCAGATCTTTTCTACGTCTTACGGTTCGTGAGAAAAAATTCCAATTGGAGGTCTACATGTCTTGCAAATTTCGTGAAAATAAAAACTTTGTATTTCGTTCCAAATTTAATTTATTTCGATTAAGCCTGACGTACTGATTCAAAAAAGATATACATACCCCTATGAGAAAATGCACCGTTTGGCCGGAAAATGGAAAAAACTGAAAATTTTTAATTCGATTTTTCCATTATTTTTGCCAAACTGTGGGTAGGGGATAGAAAAAAAACACATATTTGGAATAAGGTAGACCTAGTGTATATATTAACATTAAAAAAACAATATCCTAAAATTGGAATTTGCCCAAAAATGTTTAAAGGGGGTACCCTTGGATTTTTTTCAAAATTCAATAATCGGGCATATTGGCGTCAATTTCGGTCCTAGAGTCAAACCGGTGCACTTTTCCTACATAAAATTTGCTACTTGTTCTTCTCAAGTGCTCAGATCTTTTCTACGTCTTACGGTTCGTGAGAAAAAATTCCAATTGGAGGTCTACATGTCTTGCAAATTTCGTGAAAATAAAAACTTTGTATTTCGTTCCAAATTTAATTTATTTCGATTAAGCCTGACGTACTGATTCAAAAAAGATATACATACCCCTATGAGAAAATAAACCGTTTGGCCGGAAAATGGAAAAAACTGAAAATTTTTAATTCGATTTTTCCATTATTTTTGCCAAACTGTGGGTAGGGGATAGAAAAAAAACACATATTTGGAATAAGGTAGACCTAGTGTATATATTAACATTAAAAAAACAATTTCCTAAAATTGGAATTTGCCCAAAAATGTTTAAAGGGGGTACCCTTGTATTTTTTTCAAAATTCAATAATCGGGCATATTGGCGTCAATTTCGGTCCTAGAGTCAAACCGGTGCACTTTTCCTACATAAAATTTGCTACTTGTTCTTCTCAAGTGCTCAGATCTTTTCTACGTCTTACGGTTCGTGAGAAAAAATTCCAATTGGAGGTCTACATGTCTTGCAAATTTCGTGAAAATAAAAACTTTGTATTTCGTTCCAAATTTAATTTATTTCGATTAAGCCTGACGTACTGATTCAAAAAAGATATACATACCCCTATGAGAAAATGCACCGTTTGGCCGGAAAATGGAAAAAACTGAAAATTTTTAATTCGATTTTTCCATTATTTTTGCCAAACTGTGGGTAGGGGATAGAAAAAAAACACATATTTGGAATAAGGTAGACCTAGTGTATATATTAACATTAAAAAAACAATTTCCTAAAATTGGAATTTGCCCAAAAATGTTTAAAGGGGGTACCCTTGGATTTTTTTCAAAATTCAATAATCGGGCATATTGGCGTCAATTTCGGTCCTAGAGTCAAACCGGTGCACTTTTCCTACATAAAATTTGCTACTTGTTCTTCTCAAGTGCTCAGATCTTTTCTACGTCTTACGGTTCGTGAGAAAAAATTCCAATTGGAGGTCTACATGTCTTGCAAATTTAGTGAAAATAAAAACTTTGTATTTCGTTCCAAATTTAATTTATTTCGATTAAGCCTGACGTACTGATTCAAAAAAGATATACATACCCCTATGAGAAAATGCACCGTTTGGCCGGAAAATGGAAAAAACTGAAAATTTTTAATTCGATTTTTCCATTATTTTTGCCAAACTGTGGGTAGGGGATAGAAAAAAAACACATATTTGGAATAAGTTAGACCTAGTGTATATATTAACATTAAAAAAACAATTTCCTAAAATTGGAATTTGCCCAAAAATGTTTAAAGGGGGTACCCTTGGATTTTTTTCAAAATTCAATAATCGGGCATATTGGCGTCAATTTCGGTCCTAGAGTCAAACCGGTGCACTTTTCCTACATAAAATTTGCTACTTGTTCTTCTCAAGTGCTCAGATCTTTTCTACGTCTTACGGTTCGTGAGAAAAAATTCCAATTGGAGGTCTACATGTCTTGCAAATTTCGTGAAAATAAAAACTTTGTATTTCGTTCCAAATTTAATTTATTTCGATTAAGCCTGACGTACTGATTCAAAAAAGATATACATACCCCTATGAGAAAATGCACCGTTTGGCCGGAATATGGAAAAAACTATAATTTTTTGTAATATTTGTTCATCATTTAAACATCCTTTAATCGGATATATTGGCGTCAATTCCGGTCCTAGAGTCAAACCGGTGCACATTTCTTACATAAAATTTGCTACTTGTTCTTCTCAAGTGCTCAGATTTTTTCTACGTCTTACGGTTCGTGAGAAAAAATTCCAATTGGAGGTCTACATGTCTTGCAAATTTCGTGAAAATAAAAACTTTGTATTTCGTTCCAAATTTAATTTATTTCGATTAAACCTGACGTACTGATTCAAAAAAGATATACATACCCCTATGAGAAAATGCACCGTTTGGCCGGAAAATGAAAAAAACTGAAAATTTTTAATTCGATTTTTCCATTATTTTTGCCAAACTGTGGGTAGGGGATAGAAAAAAAACACATATTTGGAATAAGTTAGACCTAGTGTATATATTAACATTAAAAAAACAATTTCCTAAAATTGGAATTTGCCCAAAAATGTTTAAAGGGGGTACCCTTGGATTTTTTTCAAAATTCAATAATCGGGCATATTGGCGTCAATTTCGGTCCTAGAGTCAAACCGGTGCACTTTTCCTACATAAAATTTGCTACTTGTTCTTCTCAAGTGCTCAGATCTTTTCTGCGTCTTACGGTTCGTGAGAAAAAATTCCAATTGGAGGTCTACATGTCTTGCAAATTTAGTGAAAATAAAAACTTTGTATTTCGTTCCAAATTTAATTTATTTCGATTAAGCCTGACGTACTGATTCAAACAAGATATACATACCCCTATGAGAAAATGCACCGTTTGGCCGGAAAATGGAAAAAACTGAAAATTTTTAATTCGATTTTTCCATTATTTTTGCCAAACTGTGGGTAGGGGATAGAAAAAAAACACATATTTGGAATAAGTTAGACCTAGTGTATATATTAACATTAAAAAAACAATTTCCTAAAATTGGAATTTGCCCAAAAATGTTTAAAGGGGGTACCCTTGGATTTTTTTCAAAATTCAATAATCGGGCATATTGGCGTCAATTTCGGTCCGAGAGTCAAACCGGTGCACATTTCTTACATAAAATTTGCTACTTGTTCTTCTCAAGTGCTCAGATTTTTTCTACGTCTTACGGTTCGTGAGAAAAAATTCCAATTGGAGGTCTACATGTCTTGCAAATTTCGTGAAAATAAAAACTTTGTATTTCGTTCCAAGTTTAATTTATTTCGATTAAGCCTGACGTACTGATTCAAAAAAGATATACATACCCCTATGAGAAAATGCACCGTTTGGCCTGAAAATGGAAAAAACTGAAAATTTTTAATTCGATTTTTCCATTATTTTTGCCAAACTGTGGGTAGTGGATAGAAAAAAAACACATATTTGGAATAAGGTAGACCTAGTGTATATATTAACATTAAAAAAACAATTTCCTAAAATTGGAATTTGCCCAAAAATGTTTAAAGGGGGTACCCTTGGATTTTTTTCAAAATTCAATAATCGGGCATATTGGCGTCAATTTCGGTCCTAGAGTCAAACCGGTGCACTTTTCCTACATAAAATTTGCTACTTGTTCTTCTCAATTGCTCAGATCTTTTCTACGTCTTACGGTTCGTGAGAAAAAATTCCAATTGGAGGTCTACATGTCTTGCAAATTTCGTGAAAATTAAAACTTTGTATTTCGTTCCAAATTTAATTTATTTCGATTAAGCCTGACGTACTGATTCAAAAAAGATATACATACCCCTATGAGAAAATGCACCGTTTGGCCGGAAAATGGAAAAAACTGAAAATTTTTAATTCGATTTTTCCATTATTTTTGCCAAACTGTGGGTAGGGGATAGAAAAAAAACACATATTTGGAATAAGGTAGACCTAGTGTATATATTAACATTAAAAAAACAATTTCCTAAAATTGGAATTTGCCCAAAAATGTTTAAAGGGGGTACCCTTGGATTTTTTTCAAAATTCAATAATCGGGCATATTGGCGTCAATTTCGATCCTAGAGTCAAACCGGTGCACTTTTCCTACATAAAATTTGCTACTTGTTCTTCTCAAGTGCTCAGATCTTTTCTACGTCTTACGGTTCGTGAGAAAAAATTCCAATTGGAGGTCTACATGTCTTGCAAATTTCGTGAAAATAAAAACTTTGTATTTCGTTCCAAATTTAATTTATTTCGATTAAGCCTGACGTACTGATTCAAAAAAGATATACATACCCCTATGAGAAAATGCACCGTTTGGCCGGAAAATGGAAAAAACTGAAAATTTTTAATTCGATTTTTCCATTATTTTTGCCAAACTGTGGGTAGGGGATAGAAAAAAAACACATATTTAGTTAGACCTAGTGTATATATTAACATTAAAAAAACAATTTCCTAAAATTGGAATTTGCCCAAAAATGTTTAAAGGGGGTACCCTTGGATTTTTTTCAAAATTCAATAATCGGGCATATTGGCGTCAATTTCGGTCCTAGAGTCAAACCGGTGCACTTTTCCTACATAAAATTTGCTACTTGTTCTTCTCAAGTGCTCAGATCTTTTCTACGTCGTACGGTTCGTGAGAAAAAATTCCAATTGGAGGTCTACATGTCTTGCAAATTTCGTGAAAATTAAAACTTTGTATTTCGTTCCAAATTTAATTTATTTCGATTAAGCCTGACGTACTGATTCAAAAAAGATATACATACCCCTATGAGAAAATGCACCGTTTGGCCGGAAAATGGAAAAAAACTATAATTTTTTGTAATATTTGTTCATCATTTAAACATCCTTTAATCGGATATATTGGCGTCAATTCCGGTCCTAGAGTCAAACCGGTGCACATTTCTTACATAAAATTTGCTACTTGTTCTTCTCAAGTGCTCAGATTTTTTCTACGTCTTACGGTTCGTGAGAAAAAATTCCAATTGGAGGTCTACATGTCTTGCAAATTTCGTGAAAATAAAAACTTTGTATTTCGTTCCAAATTTAATTTATTTCGATTAAACCTGACGTACTGATTCAAAAAAGATGTACATACCCCTATGAGAAAATGCACCGTTTGGCCGGAAAATGGAAAAAACTGAAAATTTTTAATTCGATTTTTCCATTATTTTTGCCAAACTGTGGGTAGGGGATAGAAAAAAAACACATATTTGGAATAAGGTAGACCTAGTGTATATATTAACATTAAAAAAACAATTTCCTAAAATTGGAATTTGCCCAAAAATGTTTAAAGGGGGTACCCTTGGATTTTTTCCAAAATTCAATAATCGGGCATATTGGCGTCAATTTCGGTCCTAGAGTCAAACCGGTGCACTTTTCCTACATAAAATTTGCTACTTGTTCTTCTCAAGTGCTCAGATCTTTTCTACGTCTTACGGTTCGTGAGAAAAAATTCCAATTGGAGGTCTACATGTCTTGCAAATTTCGTGAAAATAAAAACTTTGTATTTCGTTCCAAATTTAATTTATTTCGATTAAGCCTGACGTACTGATTCAAAAAAGATATACATACCCCTATGAGAAAATGCACCGTTTGGCCGGAAAATGGAAAAAACTGAAAATTTTTAATTCGATTTTTCCATTATTTTTGCCAAACTGTGGGTAGGGGATAGAAAAAAAACACATATTTGGAATAAGGTAGACCTAGTGTATATATTAACATTAAAAAAACAATTTCCTAAAATTGGAATTTGCCCAAAAATGTTTAAAGGGGGTACCCTTGGATTTTTTTCAAAATTCAATAATCGGGCATATTGGCGTCAATTTCGGTCCTAGAGTCAAACCGGTGCACTTTTCCTACATAAAATTTGCTACTTGTTCTTCTCAAGTGCTCAGATCTTTTCTACGTCTTACGGTTCGTGAGAAAAAATTCCAATTGGAGGTCTACATGTCTTGCAAATTTAGTGAAAATAAAAACTTTGTATTTCGTTCCAAATTTAATTTATTTCGATTAAGCCTGACGTACTGATTCAAAAAAGATATACATACCCCTATGAGAAAATGCACCGTTTGGCCGGAAAATGGAAAAAACTGAAAATTTTTAATTCGATTTTTCCATTATTTTTGCCAAACTGTGGGTAGGGGATAGAAAAAAAACACATATTTGGAATAAGTTAGACCTAGTGTATATATTAACATTAAAAAAACAATTTCCTAAAATTGGAATTTGCCCAAAAATGTTTAAAGGGGGTACCCTTGGATTTTTTTCAAAATTCAATAATCGGGCATATTGGCGTCAATTTCGGTCCTAGAGTCAAACCGGTGCACTTTTCCTACATAAAATTTGCTACTTGTTCTTCTCAAGTGCTCAGATCTTTTCTACGTCTTACGGTTCGTGAGAAAAAATTCCAATTGGAGGTCTACATGTCTTGCAAATTTCGTGAAAATAAAAACTTTGTATTTCGTTCCAAATTTAATTTATTTCGATTAAGCCTGACGTACTGATTCAAAAAAGATATACATACCCCTATGAGAAAATGCACCGTTTGGCCGGAATATGGAAAAAACTATAATTTTTTGTAATATTTGTTCATCATTTAAACATCCTTTAATCGGATATATTGGCGTCAATTCCGGTCCTAGAGTCAAACCGGTGCACATTTCTTACATAAAATTTGCTACTTGTTCTTCTCAAGTGCTCAGATTTTTTCTACGTCTTACGGTTCGTGAGAAAAAATTCCAATTGGAGGTCTACATGTCTTGCAAATTTCGTGAAAATAAAAACTTTGTATTTCGTTCCAAATTTAATTTATTTCGATTAAACCTGACGTACTGATTCAAAAAAGATATACATACCCCTATGAGAAAATGCACCGTTTGGCCGGAAAATGGAAAAAACTGAAAATTTTTAATTCGATTTTTCCATTATTTTTGCCAAACTGTGGGTAGGGGATAGAAAAAAAACACATATTTGGAATAAGTTAGACCTAGTGTATATATTAACATTAAAAAAACAATTTCCTAAAATTGGAATTTGCCCAAAAATGTTTAAAGGGGGTACCCTTGGATTTTTTTCAAAATTCAATAATCGGGCATATTGGCGTCAATTTCGGTCCTAGAGTCAAACCGGTGCACTTTTCCTACATAAAATTTGCTACTTGTTCTTCTCAAGTGCTCAGATCTTTTCTACGTCGTACGGTTCGTGAGAAAAAATTCCAATTGGAGGTCTACATGTCTTGCAAATTTCGTGAAAATTAAAACTTTGTATTTCGTTCCAAATTTAATTTATTTCGATTAAGCCTGACGTACTGATTCAAAAAAGATATACATACCCCTATGAGAAAATGCACCGTTTGGCCGGAAAATGGAAAAAAACTATAATTTTTTGTAATATTTGTTCATCATTTAAACATCCTTTAATCGGATATATTGGCGTCAATTCCGGTCCTAGAGTCAAACCGGTGCACATTTCTTACATAAAATTTGCTACTTGTTCTTCTCAAGTGCTCAGATTTTTTCTACGTCTTACGGTTCGTGAGAAAAAATTCCAATTGGAGGTCTACATGTCTTGCAAATTTCGTGAAAATAAAAACTTTGTATTTCGTTCCAAATTTAATTTATTTCGATTAAACCTGACGTACTGATTCAAAAAAGATGTACATACCCCTATGAGAAAATGCACCGTTTGGCCGGAAAATGGAAAAAACTGAAAATTTTTAATTCGATTTTTCCATTATTTTTGCCAAACTGTGGGTAGGGGATAGAAAAAAAACACATATTTGGAATAAGGTAGACCTAGTGTATATATTAACATTAAAAAAACAATTTCCTAAAATTGGAATTTGCCCAAAAATGTTTAAAGGGGGTACCCTTGGATTTTTTCCAAAATTCAATAATCGGGCATATTGGCGTCAATTTCGGTCCTAGAGTCAAACCGGTGCACTTTTCCTACATAAAATTTGCTACTTGTTCTTCTCAAGTGCTCAGATCTTTTCTACGTCTTACGGTTCGTGAGAAAAAATTCCAATTGGAGGTCTACATGTCTTGCAAATTTCGTGAAAATAAAAACTTTGTATTTCGTTCCAAATTTAATTTATTTCGATTAAGCCTGACGTACTGATTCAAAAAAGATATACATACCCCTATGAGAAAATGCACCGTTTGGCCGGAAAATGGAAAAAACTGAAAATTTTTAATTCGATTTTTCCATTATTTTTGCCAAACTGTGGGTAGGGGATAGAAAAAAAACACATATTTGGAATAAGGTAGACCTAGTGTATATATTAACATTAAAAAAACAATTTCCTAAAATTGGAATTTGCCCAAAAATGTTTAAAGGGGGTACCCTTGGATTTTTTTCAAAATTCAATAATCGGGCATATTGGCGTCAATTTCGGTCCTAGAGTCAAACCGGTGCACTTTTCCTACATAAAATTTGCTACTTGTTCTTCTCAAGTGCTCAGATCTTTTCTACGTCTTACGGTTCGTGAGAAAAAATTCCAATTGGAGGTCTACATGTCTTGCAAATTTAGTGAAAATAAAAACTTTGTATTTCGTTCCAAATTTAATTTATTTCGATTAAGCCTGACGTACTGATTCAAAAAAGATATACATACCCCTATGAGAAAATGCACCGTTTGGCCGGAAAATGGAAAAAACTGAAAATTTTTAATTCGATTTTTCCATTATTTTTGCCAAACTGTGGGTAGGGGATAGAAAAAAAACACATATTTGGAATAAGTTAGACCTAGTGTATATATTAACATTAAAAAAACAATTTCCTAAAATTGGAATTTGCCCAAAAATGTTTAAAGGGGGTACCCTTGGATTTTTTTCAAAATTCAATAATCGGGCATATTGGCGTCAATTTCGGTCCTAGAGTCAAACCGGTGCACTTTTCCTACATAAAATTTGCTACTTGTTCTTCTCAAGTGCTCAGATCTTTTCTACGTCTTACGGTTCGTGAGAAAAAATTCCAATTGGAGGTCTACATGTCTTGCAAATTTCGTGAAAATAAAAACTTTGTATTTCGTTCCAAATTTAATTTATTTCGATTAAGCCTGACGTACTGATTCAAAAAAGATATACATACCCCTATGAGAAAATGCACCGTTTGGCCGGAATATGGAAAAAACTATAATTTTTTGTAATATTTGTTCATCATTTAAACATCCTTTAATCGGATATATTGGCGTCAATTCCGGTCCTAGAGTCAAACCGGTGCACATTTCTTACATAAAATTTGCTACTTGTTCTTCTCAAGTGCTCAGATTTTTTCTACGTCTTACGGTTCGTGAGAAAAAATTCCAATTGGAGGTCTACATGTCTTGCAAATTTCGTGAAAATAAAAACTTTGTATTTCGTTCCAAATTTAATTTATTTCGATTAAACCTGACGTACTGATTCAAAAAAGATATACATACCCCTATGAGAAAATGCACCGTTTGGCCGGAAAATGGAAAAAACTGAAAATTTTTAATTCGATTTTTCCATTATTTTTGCCAAACTGTGGGTAGGGGATAGAAAAAAAAACACATATTTGGAATAAGTTAGACCTAGTGTATATATTAACATTAAAAAAACAATTTCCTAAAATTGGAATTTGCCCAAAAATGTTTAAAGGGGGTACCCTTGGATTTTTTTCAAAATTCAATAATCGGGCATATTGGCGTCAATTTCGGTCCTAGAGTCAAACCGGTGCACTTTTCCTACATAAAATTTGCTACTTGTTCTTCTCAAGTGCTCAGATCTTTTCTACGTCGTACGGTTCGTGAGAAAAAATTCCAATTGGAGGTCTACATGTCTTGCAAATTTCGTGAAAATTAAAACTTTGTATTTCGTTCCAAATTTAATTTATTTCGATTAAGCCTGACGTACTGATTCAAAAAGATATACATACCCCTATGAGAAAATGCACCGTTTGGCCGGAAAATGGAAAAAAACTATAATTTTTTGTAATATTTGTTCATCATTTAAACATCCTTTAATCGGATATATTGGCGTCAATTCCGGTCCTAGAGTCAAACCGGTGCACATTTCTTACATAAAATTTGCTACTTGTTCTTCTCAAGTGCTCAGATTTTTTCTACGTCTTACGGTTCGTGAGAAAAAATTCCAATTGGAGGTCTACATGTCTTGCAAATTTCGTGAAAATAAAAACTTTGTATTTCGTTCCAAATTTAATTTATTTCGATTAAACCTGACGTACTGATTCAAAAAAGATGTACATACCCCTATGAGAAAATGCACCGTTTGGCCGGAAAATGGAAAAAACTGAAAATTTTTAATTCGATTTTTCCATTATTTTTGCCAAACTGTGGGTAGGGGATAGAAAAAAAACACATATTTGGAATAAGGTAGACCTAGTGTATATATTAACATTAAAAAAACAATTTCCTAAAATTGGAATTTGCCCAAAAATGTTTAAAGGGGGTACCCTTGGATTTTTTCCAAAATTCAATAATCGGGCATATTGGCGTCAATTTCGGTCCTAGAGTCAAACCGGTGCACTTTTCCTACATAAAATTTGCTACTTGTTCTTCTCAAGTGCTCAGATCTTTTCTACGTCTTACGGTTCGTGAGAAAAAATTCCAATTGGAGGTCTACATGTCTTGCAAATTTCGTGAAAATAAAAACTTTGTATTTCGTTCCAAATTTAATTTATTTCGATTAAGCCTGACGTACTGATTCAAAAAAGATATACATACCCCTATGAGAAAATGCACCGTTTGGCCGGAAAATGGAAAAAACTGAAAATTTTTAATTCGATTTTTCCATTATTTTTGCCAAACTGTGGGTAGGGGATAGAAAAAAAACACATATTTGGAATAAGGTAGACCTAGTGTATATATTAACATTAAAAAAACAATTTCCTAAAATTGGAATTTGCCCAAAAATGTTTAAAGGGGGTACCCTTGGATTTTTTTCAAAATTCAATAATCGGGCATATTGGCGTCAATTTCGGTCCTAGAGTCAAACCGGTGCACTTTTCCTACATAAAATTTGCTACTTGTTCTTCTCAAGTGCTCAGATCTTTTCTACGTCTTACGGTTCGTGAGAAAAAATTCCAATTGGAGGTCTACATGTCTTGCAAATTTAGTGAAAATAAAAACTTTGTATTTCGTTCCAAATTTAATTTATTTCGATTAAGCCTGACGTACTGATTCAAAAAAGATATACATACCCCTATGAGAAAATGCACCGTTTGGCCGGAAAATGGAAAAAACTGAAAATTTTTAATTCGATTTTTCCATTATTTTTGCCAAACTGTGGGTAGGGGATAGAAAAAAAACACATATTTGGAATAAGTTAGACCTAGTGTATATATTAACATTAAAAAAACAATTTCCTAAAATTGGAATTTGCCCAAAAATGTTTAAAGGGGGTACCCTTGGATTTTTTTCAAAATTCAATAATCGGGCATATTGGCGTCAATTTCGGTCCTAGAGTCAAACCGGTGCACTTTTCCTACATAAAATTTGCTACTTGTTCTTCTCAAGTGCTCAGATCTTTTCTACGTCTTACGGTTCGTGAGAAAAAATTCCAATTGGAGGTCTACATGTCTTGCAAATTTCGTGAAAATAAAAACTTTGTATTTCGTTCCAAATTTAATTTATTTCGATTAAGCCTGACGTACTGATTCAAAAAAGATATACATACCCCTATGAGAAAATGCACCGTTTGGCCGGAATATGGAAAAAACTATAATTTTTTGTAATATTTGTTCATCATTTAAACATCCTTTAATCGGATATATTGGCGTCAATTCCGGTCCTAGAGTCAAACCGGTGCACATTTCTTACATAAAATTTGCTACTTGTTCTTCTCAAGTGCTCAGATTTTTTCTACGTCTTACGGTTCGTGAGAAAAAATTCCAATTGGAGGTCTACATGTCTTGCAAATTTCGTGAAAATAAAAACTTTGTATTTCGTTCCAAATTTAATTTATTTCGATTAAACCTGACGTACTGATTCAAAAAAGATATACATACCCCTATGAGAAAATGCACCGTTTGGCCGGAAAATGGAAAAAACTGAAAATTTTTAATTCGATTTTTCCATTATTTTTGCCAAACTGTGGGTAGGGGATAGAAAAAAACACATATTTGGAATAAGTTAGACCTAGTGTATATATTAACATTAAAAAAACAATTTCCTAAAATTGGAATTTGCCCAAAAATGTTTAAAGGGGGTACCCTTGGATTTTTTTCAAAATTCAATAATCGGGCATATTGGCGTCAATTTCGGTCCTAGAGTCAAACCGGTGCACTTTTCCTACATAAAATTTGCTACTTGTTCTTCTCAAGTGCTCAGATCTTTTCTGCGTCTTACGGTTCGTGAGAAAAAATTCCAATTGGAGGTCTACATGTCTTGCAAATTTAGTGAAAATAAAAACTTTGTATTTCGTTCCAAATTTAATTTATTTCGATTAAGCCTGACGTACTGATTCAAAAAAGATATACATACCCCTATGAGAAAATGCACCGTTTGGCCGGAAAATGGAAAAAACTGAAAATTTTTAATTCGATTTTTCCATTATTTTTGCCAAACTGTGGGTAGGGGATAGAAAAAAAACACATATTTGGAATAAGTTAGACCTAGTGTATATATTAACATTAAAAAAACAATTTCCTAAAATTGGAATTTGCCCAAAAATGTTTAAAGGGGGTACCCTTGGATTTTTTTCAAAATTCAATAATCGGGCATATTGGCGTCAATTTCGGTCCTAGAGTCAAACCGGTGCACTTTTCCTACATAAAATTTGCTACTTGTTCTTCTCAAGTGCTCAGATCTTTTCTACGTCTTACGGTTCGTGAGAAAAAATTCCAATTGGAGGTCTACATGTCTTGCAAATTTCGTGAAAATAAAAACTTTGTATTTCGTTCCAAATTTAATTTATTTCGATTAAGCCTGACGTACTGATTCAAAAAAGATATACATACCCCTATGAGAAAATGCACCGTTTGGCCGGAATATGGAAAAAACTATAATTTTTTGTAATATTTGTTCATCATTTAAACATCCTTTAATCGGATATATTGGCGTCAATTCCGGTCCTAGAGTCAAACCGGTGCACATTTCTTACATAAAATTTGCTACTTGTTCTTCTCAAGTGCTCAGATTTTTTCTACGTCTTACGGTTCGTGAGAAAAAATTCCAATTGGAGGTCTACATGTCTTGCAAATTTCGTGAAAATAAAAACTTTGTATTTCGTTCCAAATTTAATTTATTTCGATTAAACCTGACGTACTGATTCAAAAAAGATATACATACCCCTATGAGAAAATGCACCGTTTGGCCGGAAAATGGAAAAAACTGAAAATTTTTAATTCGATTTTTCCATTATTTTTGCCAAACTGTGGGTAGGGGATAGAAAAAAAACACATATTTGGAATAAGGTAGACCTAGTGTATATATTAACATTAAAAAAACAATTTCCTAAAATTGGAATTTGCCCAAAAATGTTTAAAGGGGGTACCCTTGGATTTTTTTCAAAATTCAATAATCGGGCATATTGGCGTCAATTTCGGTCCTAGAGTCAAACCGGTGCACTTTTCCTACATAAAATTTGCTACTTGTTCTTCTCAAGTGCTCAGATCTTTTCTACGTCTTACGGTTCGTGAGAAAAAATTCCAATTGGAGGTCTACATGTCTTGCAAATTTCGTGAAAATAAAAACTTTGTATTTCGTTCCAAATTTAATTTATTTCGATTAAGCCTGACGTACTGATTCAAAAAAGATATACATACCCCTATGAGAAAATGCACCGTTTGGCCGGAAAATGGAAAAAACTGAAAATTTTTAATTCGATTTTTCCATTATTTTTGCCAAACTGTGGGTAGGGGATAGAAAAAAAACACATATTTAGTTAGACCTAGTGTATATATTAACATTAAAAAAACAATTTCCTAAAATTGGAATTTGCCCAAAAATGTTTAAAGGGGGTACCCTTGGATTTTTTTCAAAATTCAATAATCGGGCATATTGGCGTCAATTTCGGTCCTAGAGTCAAACCGGTGCACTTTTCCTACATAAAATTTGCTACTTGTTCTTCTCAAGTGCTCAGATCTTTTCTGCGTCTTACGGTTCGTGAGAAAAAATTCCAATTGGAGGTCTACATGTCTTGCAAATTTCGTGAAAATAAAAACTTTGTATTTCGTTCCAAGTTTAATTTATTTCGATTAAGCCTGACGTAC
The DNA here is from genome assembly GCF_040954645.1 of Diabrotica undecimpunctata. Lineage (NCBI taxonomy): Eukaryota > Metazoa > Arthropoda > Insecta > Coleoptera > Chrysomelidae > Diabrotica > Diabrotica undecimpunctata. The sequence goes on from NW_027312023.1 coordinate 24,398, forward strand.
TGATTCAAAAAAGATATACATACCCCTATGAGAAAATGCACCGTTTGGCCTGAAAATGGAAAAAACTGAAAATTTTTAATTCGATTTTTCCATTATTTTTGCCAAACTGTGGGTAGTGGATAGAAAAAAAACACATATTTGGAATAAGGTAGACCTAGTGTATATATTAACATTAAAAAAACAATTTCCTAAAATTGGAATTTGCCCAAAAATGTTTAAAGGGGGTACCCTTGGATTTTTTTCAAAATTCAATAATCGGGCATATTGGCGTCAATTTCGGTCCTAGAGTCAAACCGGTGCACTTTTCCTACATAAAATTTGCTACTTGTTCTTCTCAATTGCTCAGATCTTTTCTACGTCTTACGGTTCGTGAGAAAAAATTCCAATTGGAGGTCTACATGTCTTGCAAATTTCGTGAAAATTAAAACTTTGTATTTCGTTCCAAATTTAATTTATTTCGATTAAGCCTGACGTACTGATTCAAAAAAGATATACATACCCCTATGAGAAAATGCACCGCTTGGCCGGAAAATGGAAAAAACTGAAAATTTTTAATTCGATTTTTCCATTATTTTTGCCAAACTGTGGGTAGGGGATAGAAAAAAAACACATATTTGGAATAAGGTAGACCTAGTGTATATATTAACATTAAAAAAACAATTTCCTAAAATTGGAATTTGCCCAAAAATGTTTAAAGGGGGTACCCTTGGATTTTTTTCAAAATTCAATAATCGGGCATATTGGCGTCAATTTCGGTCCTAGAGTCAAACCGGTGCACTCTTCCTACATAAAATTTGCTACTTGTTCTTCTCAAGTGCTCAGATCTTTTCTACGTCTTACGGTTCGTGAGAAAAAATTCCAATTGGAGGTCTACATGTCTTGCAAATTTCGTGAAAATAAAAACTTTGTATTTCGTTCCAAATTTAATTTATTTCGATTAAGCCTGACGTACTGATTCAAAAAAGATATACATACCCCTATGAGAAAATGCACCGTTTGGCCGGAAAATGGAAAAAACTGAAAATTTTTAATTCGATTTTTCCATTATTTTTGCCAAACTGTGGGTAGGGGATAGAAAAAAAACACATATTTAGTTAGACCTAGTGTATATATTAACATTAAAAAAACAATTTCCTAAAATTGGAATTTGCCCAAAAATGTTTAAAGGGGGTACCCTTGGATTTTTTTCAAAATTCAATAATCGGGCATATTGGCGTCAATTTCGGTCCTAGAGTCAAACCGGTGCACTTTTCCTACATAAAATTTGCTACTTGTTCTTCTCAAGTGCTCAGATCTTTTCTACGTCGTACGGTTCGTGAGAAAAAATTCCAATTGGAGGTCTACATGTCTTGCAAATTTCGTGAAAATTAAAACTTTGTATTTCGTTCCAAATTTAATTTATTTCGATTAAGCCTGACGTACTGATTCAAAAAAGATATACATACCCCTATGAGAAAATGCACCGTTTGGCCGGAAAATGGAAAAAAACTATAATTTTTTGTAATATTTGTTCATCATTTAAACATCCTTTAATCGGATATATTGGCGTCAATTCCGGTCCTAGAGTCAAACCGGTGCACATTTCTTACATAAAATTTGCTACTTGTTCTTCTCAAGTGCTCAGATTTTTTCTACGTCTTACGGTTCGTGAGAAAAAATTCCAATTGGAGGTCTACATGTCTTGCAAATTTCGTGAAAATAAAAACTTTGTATTTCGTTCCAAATTTAATTTATTTCGATTAAACCTGACGTACTGATTCAAAAAAGATGTACATACCCCTATGAGAAAATGCACCGTTTGGCCGGAAAATGGAAAAAACTGAAAATTTTTAATTCGATTTTTCCATTATTTTTGCCAAACTGTGGGTAGGGGATAGAAAAAAAACACATATTTGGAATAAGGTAGACCTAGTGTATATATTAACATTAAAAAAACAATTTCCTAAAATTGGAATTTGCCCAAAAATGTTTAAAGGGGGTACCCTTGGATTTTTTTCAAAATTCAATAATCGGGCATATTGGCGTCAATTTCGGTCCTAGAGTCAAACCGGTGCACTTTTCCTACATAAAATTTGCTACTTGTTCTTCTCAAGTGCTCAGATCTTTTCTACGTCTTACGGTTCGTGAGAAAAAATTCCAATTGGAGGTCTACATGTCTTGCAAATTTCGTGAAAATAAAAACTTTGTATTTCGTTCCAAATTTAATTTATTTCGATTAAGCCTGACGTACTGATTCAAAAAAGATATACATACCCCTATGAGAAAATGCACCGTTTGGCCGGAAAATGGAAAAAACTGAAAATTTTTAATTCGATTTTTCCATTATTTTTGCCAAACTGTGGGTAGGGGATAGAAAAAAAACACATATTTGGAATAAGGTAGACCTAGTGTATATATTAACATTAAAAAAACAATTTCCTAAAATTGGAATTTGCCCAAAAATGTTTAAAGGGGGTACCCTTGGATTTTTTTCAAAATTCAATAATCGGGCATATTGGCGTCAATTTCGGTCCTAGAGTCAAACCGGTGCACTTTTCCTACATAAAATTTGCTACTTGTTCTTCTCAAGTGCTCAGATCTTTTCTACGTCTTACGGTTCGTGAGAAAAAATTCCAATTGGAGGTCTACATGTCTTGCAAATTTCGTGAAAATAAAAACTTTGTATTTCGTTCCAAATTTAATTTATTTCGATTAAGCCTGACGTACTGATTCAAAAAAGATATACATACCCCTATGAGAAAATGCACCGTTTGGCCGGAAAATGGAAAAAACTGAAAATTTTTAATTCGATTTTTCCATTATTTTTGCCAAACTGTGGGTAGGGGATAGAAAAAAAACACATATTTGGAATAAGGTAGACCTAGTGTATATATTAACATTAAAAAAACAATTTCCTAAAATTGGAATTTGCCCAAAAATGTTTAAAGGGGGTACCCTTGGATTTTTTTCAAAATTCAATAATCGGGCATATTGGCGTCAATTTCGGTCCTAGAGTCAAACCGGTGCACTTTTCCTACATAAAATTTGCTACTTGTTCTTCTCAAGTGCTCAGATCTTTTCTACGTCTTACGGTTCGTGAGAAAAAATTCCAATTGGAGGTCTACATGTCTTGCAAATTTCGTGAAAATAAAAACTTTGTATTTCGTTCCAAATTTAATTTATTTCGATTAAGCCTGACGTACTGATTCAAAAAAGATATACATACCCCTATGAGAAAATGCACCGTTTGGCCGGAAAATGGAAAAAACTGAAAATTTTTAATTCGATTTTTCCATTATTTTTGCCAAACTGTGGGTAGGGGATAGAAAAAAAACACATATTTAGTTAGACCTAGTGTATATATTAACATTAAAAAAACAATTTCCTAAAATTGGAATTTGCCCAAAAATGTTTAAAGGGGGTACCCTTGGATTTTTTTCAAAATTCAATAATCGGGCATATTGGCGTCAATTTCGGTCCTAGAGTCAAACCGGTGCACTTTTCCTACATAAAATTTGCTACTTGTTCTTCTCAAGTGCTCAGATCTTTTCTACGTCGTACGGTTCGTGAGAAAAAATTCCAATTGGAGGTCTACATGTCTTGCAAATTTCGTGAAAATTAAAACTTTGTATTTCGTTCCAAATTTAATTTATTTCGATTAAGCCTGACGTACTGATTCAAAAAAGATATACATACCCCTATGAGAAAATGCACCGTTTGGCCGGAAAATGGAAAAAAACTATAATTTTTTGTAATATTTGTTCATCATTTAAACATCCTTTAATCGGATATATTGGCGTCAATTCCGGTCCTAGAGTCAAACCGGTGCACATTTCTTACATAAAATTTGCTACTTGTTCTTCTCAAGTGCTCAGATCTTTTCTACGTCTTACGGTTCGTGAGAAAAAATTCCAATTGGAGGTCTACATGTCTTGCAAATTTCGTGAAAATAAAAACTTTGTATTTCGTTCCAAATTTAATTTATTTCGATTAAGCCTGACGTACTGATTCAAAAAAGATATACATACCCCTATGAGAAAATGCACCGTTTGGCCGGAAAATGGAAAAAACTGAAAATTTTTAATTCGATTTTTCCATTATTTTTGCCAAACTGTGGGTAGGGGATAGAAAAAAAACACATATTTAGTTAGACCTAGTGTATATATTAACATTAAAAAAACAATTTCCTAAAATTGGAATTTGCCCAAAAATGTTTAAAGGGGGTACCCTTGGATTTTTTTCAAAATTCAATAATCGGGCATATTGGCGTCAATTTCGGTCCTAGAGTCAAACCGGTGCACTTTTCCTACATAAAATTTGCTACTTGTTCTTCTCAAGTGCTCAGATCTTTTCTACGTCGTACGGTTCGTGAGAAAAAATTCCAATTGGAGGTCTACATGTCTTGCAAATTTCGTGAAAATTAAAACTTTGTATTTCGTTCCAAATTTAATTTATTTCGATTAAGCCTGACGTACTGATTCAAAAAAGATATACATACCCCTATGAGAAAATGCACCGTTTGGCCGGAAAATGGAAAAAAACTATAATTTTTTGTAATATTTGTTCATCATTTAAACATCCTTTAATCGGATATATTGGCGTCAATTCCGGTCCTAGAGTCAAACCGGTGCACATTTCTTACATAAAATTTGCTACTTGTTCTTCTCAAGTGCTCAGATTTTTTCTACGTCTTACGGTTCGTGAGAAAAAATTCCAATTGGAGGTCTACATGTCTTGCAAATTTCGTGAAAATAAAAACTTTGTATTTCGTTCCAAATTTAATTTATTTCGATTAAACCTGACGTACTGATTCAAAAAAGATGTACATACCCCTATGAGAAAATGCACCGTTTGGCCGGAAAATGGAAAAAACTGAAAATTTTTAATTCGATTTTTCCATTATTTTTGCCAAACTGTGGGTAGGGGATAGAAAAAAAACACATATTTGGAATAAGGTAGACCTAGTGTATATATTAACATTAAAAAAACAATTTCCTAAAATTGGAATTTGCCCAAAAATGTTTAAAGGGGGTACCCTTGGATTTTTTTCAAAATTCAATAATCGGGCATATTGGCGTCAATTTCGGTCCTAGAGTCAAACCGGTGCACTTTTCCTACATAAAATTTGCTACTTGTTCTTCTCAAGTGCTCAGATCTTTTCTACGTCTTACGGTTCGTGAGAAAAAATTCCAATTGGAGGTCTACATGTCTTGCAAATTTCGTGAAAATAAAAACTTTGTATTTCGTTCCAAATTTAATTTATTTCGATTAAGCCTGACGTACTGATTCAAAAAAGATATACATACCCCTATGAGAAAATGCACCGTTTGGCCGGAAAATGGAAAAAACTGAAAATTTTTAATTCGATTTTTCCATTATTTTTGCCAAACTGTGGGTAGGGGATAGAAAAAAAACACATATTTGGAATAAGGTAGACCTAGTGTATATATTAACATTAAAAAAACAATTTCCTAAAATTGGAATTTGCCCAAAAATGTTTAAAGGGGGTACCCTTGGATTTTTTTCAAAATTCAATAATCGGGCATATTGGCGTCAATTTCGGTCCTAGAGTCAAACCGGTGCACTTTTCCTACATAAAATTTGCTACTTGTTCTTCTCAAGTGCTCAGATCTTTTCTACGTCTTACGGTTCGTGAGAAAAAATTCCAATTGGAGGTCTACATGTCTTGCAAATTTCGTGAAAATAAAAACTTTGTATTTCGTTCCAAATTTAATTTATTTCGATTAAGCCTGACGTACTGATTCAAAAAAGATATACATACCCCTATGAGAAAATGCACCGTTTGGCCGGAAAATGGAAAAAACTGAAAATTTTTAATTCGATTTTTCCATTATTTTTGCCAAACTGTGGGTAGGGGATAGAAAAAAAACACATATTTGGAATAAGGTAGACCTAGTGTATATATTAACATTAAAAAAACAATTTCCTAAAATTGGAATTTGCCCAAAAATGTTTAAAGGGGGTACCCTTGGATTTTTTTCAAAATTCAATAATCGGGCATATTGGCGTCAATTTCGGTCCTAGAGTCAAACCGGTGCACTTTTCCTACATAAAATTTGCTACTTGTTCTTCTCAAGTGCTCAGATCTTTTCTACGTCTTACGGTTCGTGAGAAAAAATTCCAATTGGAGGTCTACATGTCTTGCAAATTTCGTGAAAATAAAAACTTTGTATTTCGTTCCAAATTTAATTTATTTCGATTAAGCCTGACGTACTGATTCAAAAAAGATATACATACCCCTATGAGAAAATGCACCGTTTGGCCGGAAAATGGAAAAAACTGAAAATTTTTAATTCGATTTTTCCATTATTTTTGCCAAACTGTGGGTAGGGGATAGAAAAAAAACACATATTTGGAATAAGGTAGACCTAGTGTATATATTAACATTAAAAAAACAATTTCCTAAAATTGGAATTTGCCCAAAAATGTTTAAAGGGGGTACCCTTGGATTTTTTTCAAAATTCAATAATCGGGCATATTGGCGTCAATTTCGGTCCTAGAGTCAAACCGGTGCACTTTTCCTACATAAAATTTGCTACTTGTTCTTCTCAAGTGCTCAGATCTTTTCTACGTCTTACGGTTCGTGAGAAAAAATTCCAATTGGAGGTCTACATGTCTTGCAAATTTCGTGAAAATAAAAACTTTGTATTTCGTTCCAAATTTAATTTATTTCGATTAAGCCTGACGTACTGATTCAAAAAAGATATACATACCCCTATGAGAAAATGCACCGTTTGGCCGGAAAATGGAAAAAACTGAAAATTTTTAATTCGATTTTTCCATTATTTTTGCCAAACTGTGGGTAGGGGATAGAAAAAAAACACATATTTAGTTAGACCTAGTGTATATATTAACATTAAAAAAACAATTTCCTAAAATTGGAATTTGCCCAAAAATGTTTAAAGGGGGTACCCTTGGATTTTTTTCAAAATTCAATAATCGGGCATATTGGCGTCAATTTCGGTCCTAGAGTCAAACCGGTGCACTTTTCCTACATAAAATTTGCTACTTGTTCTTCTCAAGTGCTCAGATCTTTTCTACGTCGTACGGTTCGTGAGAAAAAATTCCAATTGGAGGTCTACATGTCTTGCAAATTTCGTGAAAATTAAAACTTTGTATTTCGTTCCAAATTTAATTTATTTCGATTAAGCCTGACGTACTGATTCAAAAAAGATATACATACCCCTATGAGAAAATGCACCGTTTGGCCGGAAAATGGAAAAAAACTATAATTTTTTGTAATATTTGTTCATCATTTAAACATCCTTTAATCGGATATATTGGCGTCAATTCCGGTCCTAGAGTCAAACCGGTGCACATTTCTTACATAAAATTTGCTACTTGTTCTTCTCAAGTGCTCAGATCTTTTCTACGTCTTACGGTTCGTGAGAAAAAATTCCAATTGGAGGTCTACATGTCTTGCAAATTTCGTGAAAATAAAAACTTTGTATTTCGTTCCAAATTTAATTTATTTCGATTAAGCCTGACGTACTGATTCAAAAAAGATATACATACCCCTATGAGAAAATGCACCGTTTGGCCGGAAAATGGAAAAAACTGAAAATTTTTAATTCGATTTTTCCATTATTTTTGCCAAACTGTGGGTAGGGGATAGAAAAAAAACACATATTTGGAATAAGGTAGACCTAGTGTATATATTAACATTAAAAAAACAATTTGCTAAAATTGGAATTTGCCCAAAAATGTTTAAAGGGGGTACCCTTGGATTTTTTTCAAAATTCAATAATCGGGCATATTGGCGTCAATTTCGGTCCTAGAGTCAAACCGGTGCACTTTTCCTACATAAAATTTGCTACTTGTTCTTCTCAAGTGCTCAGATCTTTTCTACGTCGTACGGTTCGTGAGAAAAAATTCCAATTGGAGGTCTACATGTCTTGCAAATTTCGTGAAAATTAAAACTTTGTATTTCGTTCCAAATTTAATTTATTTCGATTAAGCCTGACGTACTGATTCAAAAAAGATATACATACCCCTATGAGAAAATGCACCGTTTGGCCGGAAAATGGAAAAAAACTATAATTTTTTGTAATATTTGTTCATCATTTAAACATCCTTTAATCGGATATATTGGCGTCAATTCCGGTCCTAGAGTCAAACCGGTGCACATTTCTTACATAAAATTTGCTACTTGTTCTTCTCAAGTGCTCAGATTTTTTCTACGTCTTACGGTTCGTGAGAAAAAATTCCAATTGGAGGTCTACATGTCTTGCAAATTTCGTGAAAATAAAAACTTTGTATTTCGTTCCAAATTTAATTTATTTCGATTAAACCTGACGTACTGATTCAAAAAAGATGTACATACCCCTATGAGAAAATGCACCGTTTGGCCGGAAAATGGAAAAAACTGAAAATTTTTAATTCGATTTTTCCATTATTTTTGCCAAACTGTGGGTAGGGGATAGAAAAAAAACACATATTTGGAATAAGGTAGACCTAGTGTATATATTAACATTAAAAAAACAATTTCCTAAAATTGGAATTTGCCCAAAAATGTTTAAAGGGGGTACCCTTGGATTTTTTTCAAAATTCAATAATCGGGCATATTGGCGTCAATTTCGGTCCTAGAGTCAAACCGGTGCACTTTTCCTACATAAAATTTGCTACTTGTTCTTCTCAAGTGCTCAGATCTTTTCTACGTCTTACGGTTCGTGAGAAAAAATTCCAATTGGAGGTCTACATGTCTTGCAAATTTCGTGAAAATAAAAACTTTGTATTTCGTTCCAAATTTAATTTATTTCGATTAAGCCTGACGTACTGATTCAAAAAAGATATACATACCCCTATGAGAAAATGCACCGTTTGGCCGGAAAATGGAAAAAACTGAAAATTTTTAATTCGATTTTTCCATTATTTTTGCCAAACTGTGGGTAGGGGATAGAAAAAAAAACACATATTTGGAATAAGGTAGACCTAGTGTATATATTAACATTAAAAAAACAATTTCCTAAAATTGGAATTTGCCCAAAAATGTTTAAAGGGGGTACCCTTGGATTTTTTTCAAAATTCAATAATCGGGCATATTGGCGTCAATTTCGGTCCTAGAGTCAAACCGGTGCACTTTTCCTACATAAAATTTGCTACTTGTTCTTCTCAAGTGCTCAGATCTTTTCTACGTCTTACGGTTCGTGAGAAAAAATTCCAATTGGAGGTCTACATGTCTTGCAAATTTCGTGAAAATAAAAACTTTGTATTTCGTTCCAAATTTAATTTATTTCGATTAAGCCTGACGTACTGATTCAAAAAAGATATACATACCCCTATGAGAAAATGCACCGTTTGGCCGGAAAATGGAAAAAACTGAAAATTTTTAATTCGATTTTTCCATTATTTTTGCCAAACTGTGGGTAGGGGATAGAAAAAAAACACATATTTGGAATAAGGTAGACCTAGTGTATATATTAACATTAAAAAAACAATTTCCTAAAATTGGAATTTGCCCAAAAATGTTTAAAGGGGGTACCCTTGGATTTTTTTCAAAATTCAATAATCGGGCATATTGGCGTCAATTTCGGTCCTAGAGTCAAACCGGTGCACTTTTCCTACATAAAATTTGCTACTTGTTCTTCTCAAGTGCTCAGATCTTTTCTACGTCTTACGGTTCGTGAGAAAAAATTCCAATTGGAGGTCTACATGTCTTGCAAATTTCGTGAAAATAAAAACTTTGTATTTCGTTCCAAATTTAATTTATTTCGATTAAGCCTGACGTACTGATTCAAAAAAGATATACATACCCCTATGAGAAAATGCACCGTTTGGCCGGAAAATGGAAAAAACTGAAAATTTTTAATTCGATTTTTCCATTATTTTTGCCAAACTGTGGGTAGGGGATAGAAAAAAAACACATATTTGGAATAAGGTAGACCTAGTGTATATATTAACATTAAAAAAACAATTTCCTAAAATTGGAATTTGCCCAAAAATGTTTAAAGGGGGTACCCTTGGATTTTTTTCAAAATTCAATAATCGGGCATATTGGCGTCAATTTCGGTCCTAGAGTCAAACCGGTGCACTTTTCCTACATAAAATTTGCTACTTGTTCTTCTCAAGTGCTCAGATCTTTTCTACGTCTTACGGTTCGTGAGAAAAAATTCCAATTGGAGGTCTACATGTCTTGCAAATTTCGTGAAAATAAAAACTTTGTATTTCGTTCCAAATTTAATTTATTTCGATTAAGCCTGACGTACTGATTCAAAAAAGATATACATACCCTTATGAGAAAATGCACCGTTTGGCCGGAATATGGAAAAAACTATAATTTTTTGTAATATTTGTTCATCATTTAAACATCCTTTAATCGGATATATTGGCGTCAATTCCGGTCCTAGAGTCAAACCGGTGCACATTTCTTACATAAAATTTGCTACTTGTTCTTCTCAAGTGCTCAGATTTTTTCTACGTCTTACGGTTCGTGAGAAAAAATTCCAATTGGAGGTCTACATGTCTTGCAAATTTCGTGAAAATAAAAACTTTGTATTTCGTTCCAAGTTTAATTTATTTCGATTAAACCTGACGTACTGATTCAAAAAAGATATACATACCCCTATGAGAAAATGCACCGTTTGGCCGGAAAATGGAAAAAACTGAAAATTTTTAATTCGATTTTTCCATTATTTTTGCCAAACTGTGGGTAGGGGATAGAAAAAAAACACATATTTGGAATAAGTTAGACCTAGTGTATATATTAACATTAAAAAAACAATTTCCTAAAATTGGAATTTGCCCAAAAATGTTTAAAGGGGGTACCCTTGGATTTTTTTCAAAATTCAATAATCGGGCATATTGGCGTCAATTTCGGTCCTAGAGTCAAACCGGTGCACTTTTCCTACATAAAATTTGCTACTTGTTCTTCTCAAGTGCTCAGATCTTTTCTGCGTCTTACGGTTCGTGAGAAAAAATTCCAATTGGAGGTCTACATGTCTTGCAAATTTCGTGAAAATAAAAACTTTGTATTTCGTTCCAAGTTTAATTTATTTCGATTAAGCCTGACGTACTGATTCAAAAAAGATATACATACCCCTATGAGAAAATGCACCGTTTGGCCTGAAAATGGAAAAAACTGAAAATTTTTAATTCGATTTTTCCATTATTTTTGCCAAACTGTGGGTAGTGGATAGAAAAAAAACACATATTTGGAATAAGGTAGACCTAGTGTATATATTAACATTAAAAAAACAATTTCCTAAAATTGGAATTTGCCCAAAAATGTTTAAAGGGGGTACCCTTGGATTTTTTTCAAAATTCAATAATCGGGCATATTGGCGTCAATTTCGGTCCTAGAGTCAAACCGGTGCACTTTTCCTACATAAAATTTGCTACTTGTTCTTCTCAATTGCTCAGATCTTTTCTACGTCTTACGGTTCGTGAGAAAAAATTCCAATTGGAGGTCTACATGTCTTGCAAATTTCGTGAAAATTAAAACTTTGTATTTCGTTCCAAATTTAATTTATTTCGATTAAGCCTGACGTACTGATTCAAAAAAGATATACATACCCCTATGAGAAAATGCACCGTTTGGCCGGAAAATGGAAAAAACTGAAAATTTTTAATTCGATTTTTCCATTATTTTTGCCAAACTGTGGGTAGGGGATAGAAAAAAAACACATATTTGGAATAAGGTAGACCTAGTGTATATTAACATTAAAAAAACAATTTCCTAAAATTGGAATTTGCCCAAAAATGTTTAAAGGGGGTACCCTTGGATTTTTTTCAAAATTCAATAATCGGGCATATTGGCGTCAATTTCGGTCCTAGAGTCAAACCGGTGCACTTTTCCTACATAAAATTTGCTACTTGTTCTTCTCAAGTGCTCAGATCTTTCCTACGTCTTACGGTTCGTGAGAAAAAATTCCAATTGGAGGTCTACATGTCTTGCAAATTTCGTGAAAATAAAAACTTTGTATTTCGTTCCAAATTTAATTTATTTAGATTAAGCCTGACGTACTGATTCAAAAAAGATATACATACCATTATGAGAAAATGCACCGTTTGGCCGGAAAATGGAAAAAAACTATAATTTTTTGTAATATTTGTTCATCATTTAAACATCCTTTAATCGGATATATTGGCGTCAATTCCGGTCCTAGAGTCAAACCGGTGCACATTTCTTACATAAAATTTGCTACTTGTTCTTCTCAAGTGCTCAGATTTTTTCTACGTATTACGGTTCGTGAGAAAAAATTCCAATTGGAGGTCTACATGTCTTGCAAATTTCGTGAAAATAAAAACTTTGTATTTCGTTCCAAATTTAATTTATTTCGATTAAACCTGACGTACTGATTCAAAAAAGATGTACATACCCCTATGAGAAAATGCACCGTTTGGCCGGAAAATGGAAAAAACTGAAAATTTTTAATTCGATTTTTCCATTATTTTTGCCAAACTGTGGGTAGGGGATAGAAAAAAAACACATATTTGGAATAAGTTAGACCTAGTGTATATATTAACATTAAAAAAACAATTTCCTAAAATTGGAATTTGCCCAAAAATGTTTAAAGGGGGTACCCTTGGATTTTTTTCAAAATTCAATAATCGGGCATATTGGCGTCAATTTCGGTCCTAGAGTCAAACCGGTGCACTTTTCCTACATAAAATTTGCTACTTGTTCTTCTCAAGTGCTCAGATCTTTTCTACGTCTTACGGTTCGTGAGAAAAAATTCCAATTGGAGGTCTACATGTCTTGCAAATTTCGTGAAAATAAAAACTTTGTATTTCGTTCCAAATTTAATTTATTTCGATTAAGCCTGACGTACTGATTCAAAAAAGATATACATACCCCTATGAGAAAATGCACCGTTTGGCCGGAAAATGGAAAAAACTGAAAATTTTTAATTCGATTTTTCCATTATTTTTGCCAAACTGTGGGTAGGGGATAGAAAAAAAACACATATTTGGAATAAGGTAGACCTAGTGTATATATTAACATTAAAAAAACAATTTCCTAAAATTGGAATTTGCCCAAAAATGTTTAAAGGGGGTACCCTTGGATTTTTTTCAAAATTCAATAATCGGGCATATTGGCGTCAATTTCGGTCCTAGAGTCAAACCGGTGCACTTTTCCTACATAAAATTTGCTACTTGTTCTTCTCAAGTGCTCAGATCTTTTCTACGTCTTACGGTTCGTGAGAAAAAATTCCAATTGGAGGTCTACATGTCTTGCAAATTTCGTGAAAATAAAAACTTTGTATTTCGTTCCAAATTTAATTTATTTCGATTAAGCCTGACGTACTGATTCAAAAAAGATATACATACCCCTATGAGAAAATGCACCGTTTGGCCGGAATATGGAAAAAACTATAATTTTTTGTAATATTTGTTCATCATTTAAACATCCTTTAATCGGATATATTGGCGTCAATTCCGGTCCTAGAGTCAAACCGGTGCACATTTCTTACATAAAATTTGCTACTTGTTCTTCTCAAGTGCTCAGATTTTTTCTACGTCTTACGGTTCGTGAGAAAAAATTCCAATTGGAGGTCTACATGTCTTGCAAATTTCGTGAAAATAAAAACTTTGTATTTCGTTCCAAGTTTAATTTATTTCGATTAAACCTGACGTACTGATTCAAAAAAGATATACATACCCCTATGAGAAAATGCACCGTTTGGCCGGAAAATGGAAAAAACTGAAAATTTTTAATTCGATTTTTCCATTATTTTTGCCAAACTGTGGGTAGGGGATAGAAAAAAAACACATATTTGGAATAAGTTAGACCTAGTGTATATATTAACATTAAAAAAACAATTTCCTAAAATTGGAATTTGCCCAAAAATGTTTAAAGGGGGTACCCTTGGATTTTTTTCAAAATTCAATAATCGGGCATATTGGCGTCAATTTCGGTCCTAGAGTCAAACCGGTGCACTTTTCCTACATAAAATTTGCTACTTGTTCTTCTCAAGTGCTCAGATCTTTTCTGCGTCTTACGGTTCGTGAGAAAAAATTCCAATTGGAGGTCTACATGTCTTGCAAATTTCGTGAAAATAAAAACTTTGTATTTCGTTCCAAATTTAATTTATTTCGATTAAGCCTGACGTACTGATTCAAAAAAGATATACATACCCCTATGAGAAAATGCACCGTTTGGCCGGAAAATGGAAAAAACTGAAAATTTTTAATTCGATTTTTCCATTATTTTTGCCAAACTGTGGGTAGGGGATAGAAAAAAAACACATATTTGGAATAAGTTAGACCTAGTGTATATATTAACATTAAAAAAACAATTTCCTAAAATTGGAATTTGCCCAAAAATGTTTAAAGGGGGTACCCTTGGATTTTTTTCAAAATTCAATAATCGGGCATATTGGCGTCAATTTCGGTCCTAGAGTCAAACCGGTGCACCTTTCCTACATAAAATTTGCTACTTGTTCTTCTCAAGTGCTCAGATCTTTTCTACGTCTTACGGTTCGTGAGAAAAAATTCCAATTGGAGGTCTACATGTCTTGCAAATTTCGTGAAAATAAAAACTTTGTATTTCGTTCCAAATTTAATTTATTTTGATTAAGCCTGACGTACTGATTCAAAAAAGATATACATACCCCTATGAGAAAATGCACCGTTTGGCCGGAAAATGGAAAAAACTGAAAATTTTTAATTCGATTTTTCCATTATTTTTGCCAAACTGTGGGTAGGGGATAGAAAAAAAACACATATTTGGAATAAGGTAGACCTAGTGTATATATTAACATTAAAAAAACAATTTCCTAAAATTGGAATTTGCCCAAAAATGTTTAAAGGGGGTACCCTTGGATTTTTTTCAAAATTCAATAATCGGGCATATTGGCGTCAATTTCGGTCCTAGAGTCAAACCGGTGCACTTTTCCTACATAAAATTTGCTACTTGTTCTTCTCAAGTGCTCAGATCTTTTCTACGTCTTACGGTTCGTGAGAAAAAATTCCAATTGGAGGTCTACATGTCTTGCAAATTTCGTGAAAATAAAAACTTTGTATTTCGTTCCAAATTTAATTTATTTCGATTAAGCCTGACGTACTGATTCAAAAAAGATATACATACCCCTATGAGAAAATGCACCGTTTGGCCGGAAAATGGAAAAAACTATAATTTTTTGTAATATTTGTTCATCATTTAAACATCCTTTAATCGGATATATTGGCGTCAATTCCGGTCCTAGAGTCAAACCGGTGCACATTTCTTACATAAAATTTGCTACTTGTTCTTCTCAAGTGCTCAGATTTTTTCTACGTCTTACGGTTCGTGAGAAAAAATTCCAATTGGAGTTCTACATGTCTTGCAAATTTCGTGAAAATAAAAACTTTGTATTTCGTTCCAAATTTAATTTATTTCGATTAAACCTGACGTACTGATTCAAAAAAGATATACATACCCCTATGAGAAAATGCACCGTTTGGCCGGAAAATGGAAAAAACTGAAAATTTTTAATTCGATTTTTCCATTATTTTTGCCAAACTGTGGGTAGGGGATAGAAAAAAAACACATATTTGGAATAAGGTAGACCTAGTGTATATATTAACATTAAAAAAACAATTTCCTAAAATTGGAATTTGCCCAAAAATGTTTAAAGGGGGTACCCTTGGATTTTTTTCAAAATTCAATAATCGGGCATATTGGCGTCAATTTCGGTCCTAGAGTCAAACCGGTGCACTTTTCCTACATAAAATTTGCTACTTGTTCTTCTCAAGTGCTCAGATCTTTTCTACGTCTTACGGTTCGTGAGAAAAAATTCCAATTGGAGGTCTACATGTCTTGCAAATTTCGTGAAAATAAAAACTTTGTATTTCGTTCCAAATTTAATTTATTTCGATTAAGCCTGACGTACTGATTCAAAAAAGATATACATACCCCTATGAGAAAATGCACCGTTTGGCCGAAAATGGAAAAAACTGAAAATTTTTAATTCGATTTTTCCATTATTTTTGCCAAACTGTGGGTAGGGGATAGAAAAAAAACACATATTTGGAATAAGGTAGACCTAGTGTATATATTAACATTAAAAAAACAATTTCCTAAAATTGGAATTTGCCCAAAAATGTTTAAAGGGGGTACCCTTGGATTTTTTTCAAAATTCAATAATCGGGCATATTGGCGTCAATTTCGGTCCTAGAGTCAAACCGGTGCACTTTTCCTACATAAAATTTGCTACTTGTTCTTCTCAAGTGCTCAGATCTTTTCTACGTCTTACGGTTCGTGAGAAAAAATTCCAATTGGAGGTCTACATGTCTTGCAAATTTCGTGAAAATAAAAACTTTGTATTTCGTTCCAAATTTAATTTATTTCGATTAAGCCTGACGTACTGATTCAAAAAAGATATACATACCCCTATGAGAAAATGCACCGTTTGGCCGGAAAATGGAAAAAACTGAAAATTTTTAATTCGATTTTTCCATTATTTTTGCCAAACTGTGGGTAGGGGATAGAAAAAAAACACATATTTGGAATAAGGTAGACCTAGTGTATATATTAACATTAAAAAAACAATTTCCTAAAATTGGAATTTGCCCAAAAATGTTTAAAGGGGGTACCCTTGGATTTTTTTCAAAATTCAATAATCGGGCATATTGGCGTCAATTTCGGTCCTAGAGTCAAACCGGTGCACTTTTCCTACATAAAATTTGCTACTTGTTCTTCTCAAGTGCTCAGATCTTTTCTACGTCTTACGGTTCGTGAGAAAAAATTCCAATTGGAGGTCTACATGTCTTGCAAATTTCGTGAAAATAAAAACTTTGTATTTCGTTCCAAATTTAATTTATTTCGATTAAGCCTGACGTACTGATTCAAAAAAGATATACATACTCCTATGAGAAAATGCACCGTTTGGCCGGAAAATGGAAAAAACTATAATTTTTTGTAATATTTGTTCATCATTTAAACATCCTTTAATCGGATATATTGGCGTCAATTCCGGTCCTAGAGTCAAACCGGTGCACATTTCTTACATAAAATTTGCTACTTGTTCTTCTCAAGTGCTCAGATTTTTTCTACGTCTTACGGTTCGTGAGAAAAAATTCCAATTGGAGGTCTACATGTCTTGCAAATTTCGTGAAAATAAAAACTTTGTATTTCGTTCCAAATTTAATTTATTTCGATTAAACCTGACGTACTGATTCAAAAAAGATATACATACCCCTATGAGAAAATGCACCGTTTGGCCGGAAAATGGAAAAAACTGAAAATTTTTAATTCGATTTTTCCATTATTTTTGCCAAACTGTGGGTAGGGGATAGAAAAAAAACACATATTTGGAATAAGGTAGACCTAGTGTATATATTAACATTAAAAAAACAATTTCCTAAAATTGGAATTTGCCCAAAAATGTTTAAAGGGGTACCCTTGGATTTTTTTCAAAATTCAATAATCGGGCATATTGGCGTCAATTTCGGTCCTAGAGTCAAACCGGTGCACTTTTCCTACATAAAATTTGCTACTTGTTCTTCTCAAGTGCTCAGATCTTTTCTACGTCTTACGGTTCGTGAGAAAAAATTCCAATTGGAGGTCTACATGTCTTGCAAATTTCGTGAAAATAAAAACTTTGTATTTCGTTCCAAATTTAATTTATTTCGATTAAGCCTGACGTACTGATTCAAAAAAGATATACATACCCCTATGAGAAAATGCACCGTTTGGCCGGAAAATGGAAAAAACTGAAAATTTTTAATTCGATTTTTCCATTATTTTTGCCAAACTGTGGGTAGGGGATAGAAAAAAAAACACATATTTGGAATAAGTTAGACCTAGTGTATATATTAACATTAAAAAAACAATTTCCTAAAATTGGAATTTGCCCAAAAATGTTTAAAGGGGGTACCCTTGGATTTTTTTCAAAATTCAATAATCGGGCATATTGGCGTCAATTTCGGTCCTAGAGTCAAACCGGTGCACTTTTCCTACATAAAATTTGCTACTTGTTCTTCTCAAGTGCTCAGATCTTTTCTACGTCTTACGGTTCGTGAGAAAAAATTCCAATTGGAGGTCTACATGTCTTGCAAATTTCGTGAAAATAAAAACTTTGTATTTCGTTCCAAATTTAATTTATTTCGATTAAGCCTGACGCACTGATTCAAAAAAGATATACATACCCCTATGAGAAAATGCACCGTTTGGCCGGAAAATGGAAAAAACTGAAAATTTTTAATTCGATTTTTCCATTATTTTTGCCAAACTGTGGGTAGGGGATAGAAAAAAAACACATATTTGGAATAAGTTAGACCTAGTGTATATATTAACATTAAAAAAACAATTTCCTAAAATTGGAATTTGCCCAAAAATGTTTAAAGGGGGTACCCTTGGATTTTTTTCAAAATTCAATAATCGGGCATATTGGCGTTAATTTCGGTCCTAGAGTCAAACCGGTGCACTTTTCCTACATAAAATTTGCTACTTGTTCTTCTCAAGTGCTCAGATCTTTTCTACGTCTTACGGTTCGTGAGAAAAAATTCCAATTGGAGGTCTACATGTCTTGCAAATTTCGTGAAAATAAAAACTTTGTATTTCGTTCCAAATTTAATTTATTTCGATTAAGCCTGACGTACTGATTCAAAAAAGATATACATACCCCTATGAGAAAATGCACCGTTTGGCCGGAAAATGGAAAAAACTGAAAATTTTTAATTCGATTTTTCCATTATTTTTGCCAAACTGTGGGTAGGGGATAGAAAAAAAACACATATTTGGAATAAGGTAGACCTAGTGTATATATTAACATTAAAAAAACAATTTCCTAAAATTGGAATTTGCCCAAAAATGTTTAAAGGGGGTACCCTTGGATTTTTTTCAAAATTCAATAATCGGGCATATTGGCGTCAATTTCGGTCCTAGAGTCAAACCGGTGCACTTTTCCTACATAAAATTTGCTACTTGTTCTTCTCAAGTGCTCAGATCTTTTCTACGTCTTACGGTTCGTGAGAAAAAATTCCAATTGGAGGTCTACATGTCTTGCAAATTTCGTGAAAATAAAAACTTTGTATTTCGTTCCAAATTTAATTTATTTCGATTAAGCCTGACGTACTGATTCAAAAAAGATATACATACCCCTATGAGAAAATGCACCGTTTGGCCGGAAAATGAAAAAAACTGAAAATTTTTAATTCGATTTTTCCATTATTTTTGCCAAACTGTGGGTAGGGGATAGAAAAAAAACACATATTTGGAATAAGTTAGACCTAGTGTATATATTAACATTAAAAAAACAATTTCCTAAAATTGGAATTTGCCCAAAAATGTTTAAAGGGGGTACCCTTGGATTTTTTTTAAAATTCAATAATCGGGCATATTGGCGTCAATTTCGGTCCTAGAGTCAAACCGGTGCACTTTTCCTACATAAAATTTGCTACTTGTTCTTCTCAAGTGCTCAGATCTTTTCTACGTCTTACGGTTCGTGAGAAAAAATTCCAATTGGAGGTCTACATGTCTTGCAAATTTCGTGAAAATAAAAACTTTGTATTTCGTTCCAAATTTAATTTATTTCGATTAAGCCTGACGTACTGATTCAAAAAAGATATACATACCCCTATGAGAAAATGCACCGTTTGGCCGGAAAATGGAAAAAACTGAAAATTTTTAATTCGATTTTTCCATTATTTTTGCCAAACTGTGGGTAGGGGATAGAAAAAAAACACATATTTGGAATAAGTTAGACCTAGTGTATATATTAACATTAAAAAAACAATTTCCTAAAATTGGAATTTGCCCAAAAATGTTTAAAGGGGGTACCCTTGGATTTTTTTCAAAATTCAATAATCGGGCATATTGGCGTTAATTTCGGTCCTAGAGTCAAACCGGTGCACTTTTCCTACATAAAATTTGCTACTTGTTCTTCTCAAGTGCTCAGATCTTTTCTACGTCTTACGGTTCGTGAGAAAAAATTCCAATTGGAGGTCTACATGTCTTGCAAATTTCGTGAAAATAAAAACTTTGTATTTCGTTCCAAATTTAATTTCTTTCGATTAAGCCTGACGTACTGATTCAAAAAAGATATACATACCCCCATGAGAAAATGCACCGTTTGGCCGGAAAATGGAAAAAACTGAAAATTTTTAATTCGATTTTTCCATTATTTTTGCCAAACTGTGGGTAGGGGATAGAAAAAAAACCCATATTTGGAATAAGGTAGACCTAGTGTATATATTAACATTAAAAAAACAATTTCCTAAAATTGGAATTTGCCCAAAAATGTTTAAAGGGGGTACCCTTGGATTTTTTTCAAAATTCAATAATCGGGCATATTGGCGTCAATTTCGGTCCTAGAGTCAAACCGGTGCACTTTTCCTACACAAAATTTGCTACTTGTTCTTCTCAAGTGCTCAGATCTTTTCTACGTCTTACGGTTCGTGAGAAAAAATTCCAATTGGAGGTCTACATGTCTTGCAAATTTCGTGAAAATAAAAACTTTGTATTCGTTCCAAATTTAATTTATTTCGATTAAGCCTGACGTACTGATTCAAAAAAGATATACATACCCCTATGAGAAAATGCACCGTTTGGCCGGAAAATGGAAAAAACTGAAAATTTTTAATTCGATTTTTCCATTATTTTTGCCAAACTGTGGGTAGGGGATAGAAAAAAAACACATATTTGGAATAAGTTAGACCTAGTGTATATATTAACATTAAAAAAACAATTTCCTAAAATTGGAATTTGCCCAAAAATGTTTAAAGGGGGTACCCTTGGATTTTTTTTCAAAATTCAATAATCGGGCATATTGGCGTCAATTTCGGTCCTAGAGTCAAACCGGTGCACTTTTCCTACATAAAATTTGCTACTTGTTCTTCTCAAGTGCTCAGATCTTTTCTACGTCTTACGGTTCGTGAGAAAAAATTCCAATTGGAGGTCTACATGTCTTGCAAATTTCGTGAAAATAAAAACTTTGTATTCGTTCCAAATTTAATTTATTTCGATTAAGCCTGACGTACTGATTCAAAAAAGATATACATACCCCTATGAGAAAATGCACCGTTTGGCCGGAAAATGGAAAAAACTGAAAATTTTTAATTCGATTTTTCCATTATTTTTGCCAAACTGTGGGTAGGGGATAGAAAAAAAACACATATTTGGAATAAGGTAGACCTAGTGTATATATTAACATTAAAAAAACAATTTCCTAAAATTGGAATTTGCCCAAAAATGTTTAAAGGGGGTACCCTTGGATTTTTTTCAAAATTCAATAATCGGGCATATTGGCGTCAATTTCGGTCCTAGAGTCAAACCGGTGCACTTTTCCTACATAAAATTTGCTACTTGTTCTTCTCAAGTGCTCAGATCTTTTCTACGTCTTACGGTTCGTGAGAAAAAATTCCAATTGGAGGTCTACATGTCTTGCAAATTTCGTGAAAATAAAAACTTTGTATTTCGTTCCAAATTTAATTTATTTCGATTAAGCCTGACGTACTGATTCAAAAAAGATATACATACCCCTATGAGAAAATGCACCGTTTGGCCGGAAAATGGAAAAAACTGAAAATTTCTAATTCGATTTTTCCATTATTTTTGCCAAACTGTGGGTAGGGGATAGAAAAAAAACACATATTTGGAATAAGGTAGACCTAGTGTATATATTAACATTAAAAAAACAATTTCCTAAAATTGGAATTTGCCCAAAAATGTTTAAAGGGGGTACCCTTGGATTTTTTTCAAAATTCAATAATCGGGCATATTGGCGTCAATTTCGGTCCTAGAGTCAAACCGGTGCACTTTTCCTACATAAAATTTGCTACTTGTTCTTCTCAAGTGCTCAGATCTTTTCTACGTCTTACGGTTCGTGAGAAAAAATTCCAATTGGAGGTCTACATGTCTTGCAAATTTCGTGAAAATAAAAACTTTGTATTTCGTTCCAAATTTAATTTATTTCGATTAAGCCTGACGTACTGATTCAAAAAAGATATACATACCCCTATGAGAAAATGCACCGTTTGGCCGGAAAATGAAAAAAACTGAAAATTTTTAATTCGATTTTTCCATTATTTTTGCCAAACTGTGGGTAGGGGATAGAAAAAAAACACATATTTGGAATAAGTTAGACCTAGTGTATATATTAACATTAAAAAAACAATTTCCTAAAATTGGAATTTGCCCAAAAATGTTTAAAGGGGGTACCCTTGGATTTTTTTTAAAATTCAATAATCGGGCATATTGGCGTCAATTTCGGTCCTAGAGTCAAACCGGTGCACTTTTCCTACATAAAATTTGCTACTTGTTCTTCTCAAGTGCTCAGATCTTTTCTACGTCTTACGGTTCGTGAGAAAAAATTCCAATTGGAGGTCTACATGTCTTGCAAATTTCGTGAAAATAAAAACTTTGTATTTCGTTCCAAATTTAATTTATTTCGATTAAGCCTGACGTACTGATTCAAAAAAGATATACATACCCCTATGAGAAAATGCACCGTTTGGCCGGAAAATGGAAAAAACTGAAAATTTTTAATTCGATTTTTCCATTATTTTTGCCAAACTGTGGGTAGGGGATAGAAAAAAAACACATATTTGGAATAAGTTAGACCTAGTGTATATATTAACATTAAAAAAACAATTTCCTAAAATTGGAATTTGCCCAAAAATGTTTAAAGGGGGTACCCTTGGATTTTTTTCAAAATTCAATAATCGGGCATATTGGCGTTAATTTCGGTCCTAGAGTCAAACCGGTGCACTTTTCCTACATAAAATTTGCTACTTGTTCTTCTCAAGTGCTCAGATCTTTTCTACGTCTTACGTTTCGTGAGAAAAAATTCCAATTGGAGGTCTACATGTCTTGCAAATTTCGTGAAAATAAAAACTTTGTATTCGTTCCAAATTTAATTTATTTCGATTAAGCCTGACGTACTGATTCAAAAAAGATATACATACCCCTATGAGAAAATGCACCGTTTGGCCGGAAAATGGAAAAAACTGAAAATTTTTAATTCGATTTTTCCATTATTTTTGCCAAACTGTGGGTAGGGGATAGAAAAAAAACACATATTTGGAATAAGTTAGACCTAGTGTATATATTAACATTAAAAAAACAATTTCCTAAAATTGGAATTTGCCCAAAAATGTTTAAAGGGGGTACCCTTGGATTTTTTTCAAAATTCAATAATCGGGCATATTGGCGTCAATTTCGGTCCTAGAGTCAAACCGGTGCACTTTTCCTACATAAAATTTGCTACTTGTTCTTCTCAAGTGCTCAGATCTTTTCTACGTCTTACGGTTCGTGAGAAAAAATTCCAATTGGAGGTCTACATGTCTTGCAAATTTCGTGAAAATAAAAACTTTGTATTTCGTTCCAAATTTAATTTATTTCGATTAAGCCTGACGTACTGATTCAAAAAAGATATACATACCCCTATGAGAAAATGCACCGTTTGGCCGGAAAATGGAAAAAACTGAAAATTTTTAATTCGATTTTTCCATTATTTTTGCCAAACTGTGGGTAGGGGATAGAAAAAAAACCCATATTTGGAATAAGGTAGACCTAGTGTATATATTAACATTAAAAAAACAATTTCCTAAAATTGGAATTTGCCCAAAAATGTTTAAAGGGGGTACCCTTGGATTTTTTTCAAAATTCAATAATCGGGCATATTGGCGTCAATTTCGGTCCTAGAGTCAAACCGGTGCACTTTTCCTACATAAAATTTGCTACTTGTTCTTCTCAAGTGCTCAGATCTTTTCTACGTCTTACGGTTCGTGAGAAAAAATTCCAATTGGAGGTCTACATGTCTTGCAAATTTCGTGAAAATAAAAACTTTGTATTCGTTCCAAATTTAATTTATTTCGATTAAGCCTGACGTACTGATTCAAAAAAGATATACATACCCCTATGAGAAAATGCACCGTTTGGCCGGAAAATGGAAAAAACTGAAAATTTTTAATTCGATTTTTCCATTATTTTTGCCAAACTGTGGGTAGGGGATAGAAAAAAAACACATATTTGGAATAAGTTAGACCTAGTGTATATATTAACATTAATAAAACAATTTCCTAAAATTGGAATTTGCCCAAAAATGTTTAAAGGGGGTACCCTTGGATTTTTTTTCAAAATTCAATAATCGGGCATATTGGCGTCAATTTCGGTCCTAGAGTCAAACCGGTGCACTTTTCCTACATAAAATTTGCTACTTGTTCTTCTCAAGTGCTCAGATCTTTTCTACGTCTTACGGTTCGTGAGAAAAAATTCCAATTGGAGGTCTACATGTCTTGCAAATTTCGTGAAAATAAAAACTTTGTATTTCGTTCCAAATTTAATTTATTTCGATTAAGCCTGACGTACTGATTCAAAAAAGATATACATACCCCTATGAGAAAATGCACCGTTTGGCCGGAAAATGGAAAAAACTGAAAATTTTTAATTCGATTATTAGTGTATATATTAACATTAAAAAAACAATTTCCTAAAATTGGAATTTGCCCAAAAATGTTTAAAGGGGGTACCCTTGGATTTTTTTCAAAATTCAATAATCGGGCATATTGGCGTTAATTTCGGTCCTAGAGTCAAACCGGTGCACTTTTCCTACATAAAATTTGCTACTTGTTCTTCTCAAGTGCTCAGATCTTTTCTACGTCTTACGGTTCGTGAGAAAAAATTCCAATTGGAGGTCTACATGTCTTGCAAATTTCGTGAAAATAAAAACTTTGTATTTCGTTCCAAATTTAATTTATTTCGATTAAGCCTGACGTACTGATTCAAAAAAGATATACATACCCCTATGAGAAAATGCACCGTTTGGCCGGAAAATGGAAAAAACTGAAAATTTCTAATTCGATTTTTCCATTATTTTTGCCAAACTGTGGGTAGGGGATAGAAAAAAACACATATTTGGAATAAGGTAGACCTAGTGTATATATTAACATTAAAAAACAATTTCCTAAAATTGGAATTTGCCCAAAAATGTTTAAACAGGGTACCCTTGGATTTTTTTCAAAATTCAATAATCGGGCATATTGGCGTCAATTTCGGTCCTAGAGTCAAACCGGTGCACTTTTCCTACATAAAATTTGCTACTTGTTCTTCTCAAGTGCTCAGATCTTTTCTACGTCTTACGGTTCGTGAGAAAAAATTCCAATTGGAGGTCTACATGTCTTGCAAATTTCGTGAAAATAAAAACTTTGTATTTCGTTCCAAATTTAATTTATTTCGATTAAGCCTGACGTACTGATTCAAAAAAGATATACATACCCCTATGAGAAAATGCACCGTTTGGCCGGAAAATGAAAAAAACTGAAAATTTTTAATTCGATTTTTCCATTATTTTTGCCAAACTGTGGGTAGGGGATAGAAAAAAAACACATATTTGGAATAAGTTAGACCTAGTGTATATATTAACATTAAAAAAACAATTTCCTAAAATTGGAATTTGCCCAAAAATGTTTAAAGGGGGTACCCTTGGATTTTTTTTAAAATTCAATAATCGGGCATATTGGCGTCAATTTCGGTCCTAGAGTCAAACCGGTGCACTTTTCCTACATAAAATTTGCTACTTGTTCTTCTCAAGTGCTCAGATCTTTTCTACGTCTTACGGTTCGTGAGAAAAAATTCCAATTGGAGGTCTACATGTCTTGCAAATTTCGTGAAAATAAAAACTTTGTATTTCGTTCCAAATTTAATTTATTTCGATTAAGCCTGACGTACTGATTCAAAAAAGATATACATACCCCTATGAGAAAATGCACCGTTTGGCCGGAAAATGGAAAAAACTGAAAATTTTTAATTCGATTTTTCCATTATTTTTGCCAAACTGTGGGTAGGGGATAGAAAAAAAACACATATTTGGAATAAGTTAGACCTAGTGTATATATTAACATTAAAAAAACAATTTCCTAAAATTGGAATTTGCCCAAAAATGTTTAAAGGGGGTACCCTTGGATTTTTTTCAAAATTCAATAATCGGGCATATTGGCGTTAATTTCGGTCCTAGAGTCAAACCGGTGCACTTTTCCTACATAAAATTTGCTACTTGTTCTTCTCAAGTGCTCAGATCTTTTCTACGTCTTACGGTTCGTGAGAAAAAATTCCAATTGGAGGTCTACATGTCTTGCAAATTTCGTGAAAATAAAAACTTTGTATTTCGTTCCAAATTTAATTTCTTTCGATTAAGCCTGACGTACTGATTCAAAAAAGATATACATACCCCCATGAGAAAATGCACCGTTTGGCCGGAAAATGGAAAAAACTGAAAATTTTTAATTCGATTTTTCCATTATTTTTGCCAAACTGTGGGTAGGGGATAGAAAAAAAACCCATATTTGGAATAAGGTAGACCTAGTGTATATATTAACATTAAAAAAACAATTTCCTAAAATTGGAATTTGCCCAAAAATGTTTAAAGGGGGTACCCTTGGATTTTTTTCAAAATTCAATAATCGGGCATATTGGCGTCAATTTCGGTCCTAGAGTCAAACCGGTGCACTTTTCCAACATAAAATTTGCTACTTGTTCTTCTCAAGTGCTCAGATCTTTTCTACGTCTTACGGTTCGTGAGAAAAAATTCCAATTGGAGGTCTACATGTCTTGCAAATTTCGTGAAAATAAAAACTTTGTATTCGTTCCAAATTTAATTTATTTCGATTAAGCCTGACGTACTGATTCAAAAAAGATATACATACCCCTATGAGAAAATGCACCGTTTGGCCGGAAAATGGAAAAAACTGAAAATTTTTAATTCGATTTTTCCATTATTTTTGCCAAACTGTGGGTAGGGGATAGAAAAAAAACACATATTTGGAATAAGTTAGACCTAGTGTATATATTAACATTAAAAAAACAATTTCCTAAAATTGGAATTTGCCCAAAAATGTTTAAAGGGAGTACCCTTGGATTTTTTTTCAAAATTCAATAATCGGGCATATTGGCGTCAATTTCGGTCCTAGAGTCAAACCGGTGCACTTTTCCTACATAAAATTTGCTACTTGTTCTTCTCAAGTGCTCAGATCTTTTCTACGTCTTACGGTTCGTGAGAAAAAATTCCAATTGGAGGTCTACATGTCTTGCAAATTTCGTGAAAATAAAAACTTTGTATTCGTTCCAAATTTAATTTATTTCGATTAAGCCTGACGTACTGATTCAAAAAAGATATACATACCCCTATGAGAAAATGCACCGTTTGGCCGGAAAATGGAAAAAACTGAAAATTTTTAATTCGATTTTTCCATTATTTTTGCCAAACTGTGGGTAGGGGATAGAAAAAAAACACATATTTGGAATAAGGTAGACCTAGTGTATATATTAACATTAAAAAAACAATTTCCTAAAATTGGAATTTGCCCAAAAATGTTTAAAGGGGGTACCCTTGGATTTTTTTCAAAATTCAATAATCGGGCATATTGGCGTCAATTTCGGTCCTAGAGTCAAACCGGTGCACTTTTCCTACATAAAATTTGCTACTTGTTCTTCTCAAGTGCTCAGATCTTTTCTACGTCTTACGGTTCGTGAGAAAAAATTCCAATTGGAGGTCTACATGTCTTGCAAATTTCGTGAAAATAAAAACTTTGTATTTCGTTCCAAATTTAATTTATTTCGATTAAGCCTGACGTACTGATTCAAAAAAGATATACATACCCCTATGAGAAAATGCACCGTTTGGCCGGAAAATGGAAAAAACTGAAAATTTCTAATTCGATTTTTCCATTATTTTTGCCAAACTGTGGGTAGGGGATAGAAAAAAAACACATATTTGGAATAAGGTAGACCTAGTGTATATATTAACATTAAAAAAACAATTTCCTAAAATTGGAATTTGCCCAAAAATGTTTAAAGGGGGTACCCTTGGATTTTTTTCAAAATTCAATAATCGGGCATATTGGCGTCAATTTCGGTCCTAGAGTCAAACCGGTGCACTTTTCCTACATAAAATTTGCTACTTGTTCTTCTCAAGTGCTCAGATCTTTTCTACGTCTTACGGTTCGTGAGAAAAAATTCCAATTGGAGGTCTACATGTCTTGCAAATTTCGTGAAAATAAAAACTTTGTATTTCGTTCCAAATTTAATTTATTTCGATTAAGCCTGACGTACTGATTCAAAAAAGATATACATACCCCTATGAGAAAATGCACCGTTTGGCCGGAAAATGAAAAAAACTGAAAATTTTTAATTCGATTTTTCCATTATTTTTGCCAAACTGTGGGTAGGGGATAGAAAAAAAACACATATTTGGAATAAGTTAGACCTAGTGTATATATTAACATTAAAAAAACAATTTCCTAAAATTGGAATTTGCCCAAAAATGTTTAAAGGGGGTACCCTTGGATTTTTTTTAAAATTCAATAATCGGGCATATTGGCGTCAATTTCGGTCCTAGAGTCAAACCGGTGCACTTTTCCTACATAAAATTTGCTACTTGTTCTTCTCAAGTGCTCAGATCTTTTCTACGTCTTACGGTTCGTGAGAAAAAATTCCAATTGGAGGTCTACATGTCTTGCAAATTTCGTGAAAATAAAAACTTTGTATTTCGTTCCAAATTTAATTTATTTCGATTAAGCCTGACGTACTGATTCAAAAAAGATATACATACCCCTATGAGAAAATGCACCGTTTGGCCGGAAAATGGAAAAAACTGAAAATTTTTAATTCGATTTTTCCATTATTTTTGCCAAACTGTGGGTAGGGGATAGAAAAAAAACACATATTTGGAATAAGTTAGACCTAGTGTATATATTAACATTAAAAAAACAATTTCCTAAAATTGGAATTTGCCCAAAAATGTTTAAAGGGGGTACCCTTGGATTTTTTTCAAAATTCAATAATCGGGCATATTGGCGTTAATTTCGGTCCTAGAGTCAAACCGGTGCACTTTTCCTACATAAAATTTGCTACTTGTTCTTCTCAAGTGCTCAGATCTTTTCTACGTCTTACGTTTCGTGAGAAAAAATTCCAATTGGAGGTCTACATGTCTTGCAAATTTCGTGAAAATAAAAACTTTGTATTCGTTCCAAATTTAATTTATTTCGATTAAGCCTGACGTACTGATTCAAAAAAGATATACATACCCCTATGAGAAAATGCACCGTTTGGCCGGAAAATGGAAAAAACTGAAAATTTTTAATTCGATTTTTCCATTATTTTTGCCAAACTGTGGGTAGGGGATAGAAAAAAAACACATATTTGGAATAAGTTAGACCTAGTGTATATATTAACATTAAAAAAACAATTTCCTAAAATTGGAATTTGCCCAAAAATGTTTAAAGGGGGTACCCTTGGATTTTTTTCAAAATTCAATAATCGGGCATATTGGCGTCAATTTCGGTCCTAGAGTCAAACCGGTGCACTTTTCCTACATAAAATTTGCTACTTGTTCTTCTCAAGTGCTCAGATCTTTTCTACGTCTTACGGTTCGTGAGAAAAAATTCCAATTGGAGGTCTACATGTCTTGCAAATTTCGTGAAAATAAAAACTTTGTATTTCGTTCCAAATTTAATTTATTTCGATTAAGCCTGACGTACTGATTCAAAAAAGATATACATACCCCTATGAGAAAATGCACCGTTTGGCCGGAAAATGGAAAAAACTGAAAATTTTTAATTCGATTTTTCCATTATTTTTGCCAAACTGTGGGTAGGGGATAGAAAAAAAACACATATTTGGAATAAGTTAGACCTAGTGTATATATTAACATTAAAAAAACAATTTCCTAAAATTGGAATTTGCCCAAAAATGTTTAAAGGGGGTACCCTTGGATTTTTTTCAAAATTCAATAATCGGGCATATTGGCGTTAATTTCGGTCCTAGAGTCAAACCGGTGCACTTTTCCTACATAAAATTTGCTACTTGTTCTTCTCAAGTGCTCAGATCTTTTCTACGTCTTACGGTTCGTGAGAAAAAATTCCAATTGGAGGTCTACATGTCTTGCAAATTTCGTGAAAATAAAAACTTTGTATTTCGTTCCAAATTTAATTTCTTTCGATTAAGCCTGACGTACTGATTCAAAAAAGATATACATACCCCCATGAGAAAATGCACCGTTTGGCCGGAAAATGGAAAAAACTGAAAATTTTTAATTCGATTTTTCCATTATTTTTGCCAAACTGTGGGTAGGGGATAGAAAAAAAACCCATATTTGGAATAAGGTAGACCTAGTGTATATATTAACATTAAAAAAACAATTTCCTAAAATTGGAATTTGCCCAAAAATGTTTAAAGGGGGTACCCTTGGATTTTTTTCAAAATTCAATAATCGGGCATATTGGCGTCAATTTCGGTCCTAGAGTCAAACCGGTGCACTTTTCCTACATAAAATTTGCTACTTGTTCTTCTCAAGTGCTCAGATCTTTTCTACGTCTTACGGTTCGTGAGAAAAAATTCCAATTGGAGGTCTACATGTCTTGCAAATTTCGTGAAAATAAAAACTTTGTATTCGTTCCAAATTTAATTTATTTCGATTAAGCCTGACGTACTGATTCAAAAAAGATATACATACCCCTATGAGAAAATGCACCGTTTGGCCGGAAAATGGAAAAAACTGAAAATTTTTAATTCGATTTTTCCATTATTTTTGCCAAACTGTGGGTAGGGGATAGAAAAAAAACACATATTTGGAATAAGTTAGACCTAGTGTATATATTAACATTAATAAAACAATTTCCTAAAATTGGAATTTGCCCAAAAATGTTTAAAGGGGGTACCCTTGGATTTTTTTTCAAAATTCAATAATCGGGCATATTGGCGTCAATTTCGGTCCTAGAGTCAAACCGGTGCACTTTTCCTACATAAAATTTGCTACTTGTTCTTCTCAAGTGCTCAGATCTTTTCTACGTCTTACGGTTCGTGAGAAAAAATTCCAATTGGAGGTCTACATGTCTTGCAAATTTCGTGAAAATAAAAACTTTGTATTTCGTTCCAAATTTAATTTATTTCGATTAAGCCTGACGTACTGATTCAAAAAAGATATACATACCCCTATGAGAAAATGCACCGTTTGGCCGGAAAATGGAAAAAACTGAAAATTTTTAATTCGATTTTTCCATTATTTTTGCCAAACTGTGGGTAGGGGATAGAAAAAAAACACATATTTGGAATAAGTTAGACCTAGTGTATATATTAACATTAAAAAACAATTTCCTAAAATTGGAATTTGCCCAAAAATGTTTAAAGGGGGTACCCTTGGATTTTTTTCAAAATTCAATAATCGGGCATATTGGCGTCAATTTCGGTCCTAGAGTCAAACCGGTGCACTTTTCCTACATAAAATTTGCTACTTGTTCTTCTCAAGTGCTCAGATCTTTTCTACGTCTTACGGTTCGTGAGAAAAAATTCCAATTGGAGGTCTACATGTCTTGCAAATTTCGTGAAAATAAAAACTTTGTATTTCGTTCCAAATTTAATTCATTTCGATTAAGCCTGACGTACTGATTCAAAAAAGATATACATACCCCTATGAGAAAATGCACCGTTTGGCCGGAAAATGGAAAAAAACTGAAAATTTTTAATTCGATTTTTCCATTATTTTTGCCAAACTGTGGGTAGGGGATAGAAAAAAAACACATATTTGGAATAAGTTAGACCTAGTGTATATATTAACATTAAAAAAACAATTTCCTAAAATTGGAATTTGCCCAAAAATGTTTAAAGGGGGTACCCTTGGATTTTTTTCAAAATTCAATAATCGGGCATATTGGCGTCAATTTCGGTCCTAGAGTCAAACCGGTGCACTTTTCCTACATAAAATTTGCTACTTGTTCTTCTCAAGTGCTCAGATCTTTTCTACGTCTTACGGTTCGTGAGAAAAAATTCCAATTGGAGGTCTACATGTCTTGCAAATTTCGTGAAAATAAAAACTTTGTATTTCGTTCCAAATTTAATTTATTTCGATTAAACCTGACGTACTGATTCAAAAAAGATATACATACCCCTATGAGAACATGCACCGTTTGGCCGGAAAATGGAAAAAACTGAAAATTTTTAATTCGGTTTTTCCATTATTTTTGCCAAACTGTGGGTAGGGGATAGAAAAAAAACACATATTTGGAATAAGTTAGACCTAGTGTATATATTAACATTAAAAAAACAATTTCCTAAAATTGGGCACAAAAATGTTTAAAGGGGGTACCCTTGGATTTTTTTCAAAATTCAATAATCGGGCATATTGGCGTCAATTTCGGTCCTAGAGTCAAACCGGTGCACTTTTCCTACATAAAATTTGCTACTTGTTCTTCTCAAGTGCTCAGATCTTTTCTACGTCTTACGGTTCGTGAGAAAAAATTCCAATTGGAGGTCTACATGTCTTGCAAATTTCGTGAAAATAAAAACTTTGTATTTCGTTCCAAATTTATTTTATTTCGATTAAGCCTGACGTACTGATTCAAAAAAGATATACATACCCCTATGAGAAAATGCACCGTTTGGCCGGAAAATGGAAAAAACTGAAAATTTTTAATTCGATTTTTCCATTATTTTTGCCAAACTGTGGGTAGGGGATAGAAAAAAAACACATATTTGGAATAAGGTAGACCTAGTGTATATATTAACATTAAAAAAACAATTTTCTAAAATTGGAATTTGCCCAAAAATGTTTAAAGGGGGTACCCTTGGATTTTTTTCAAAATTCAATAATCGGGCATATTGGCGTCAATTTCGGTCCTAGAGTCAAACCGGTGCACTTTTCCTACATAAAATTTGCTACTTGTTCTTCTCAAGTGCTCAGATCTTTTCTACGTCTTACGGTTCGTGAGAAAAAATTCCAATTGGAGGTCTACATGTCTTGCAAATTTCGTGAAAATAAAAACTTTGTATTTCGTTCCAAATTTAATTTATTTCGATTAAGCCTGACGTACTGATTCAAAAAAGATATACATATCCCTATGAGAAAATGCACCGTTTGGCCGGAAAATGGAAAAAACTATAATTTTTTGTAATATTTGTTCATCATTTAAACATCCTTTAATCGGATATATTGGCGTCAATTCCGGTCCTAGAGTCAAACCGGTGCACTTTTCCTACATAAAATTTGCTACTTGTTCTTCTCAGGTGCTCAGATCTTTTCTACGTCTTACGGTTCGTGAGAAAAAATTCCAATTGGAGGTCTACATGTCTTGCAAATTTCGTGAAAATAAAAACTTTGTATTTCGTTCCAAATTTAATTTATTTCGATTAAGCCTGACGTACTGATTCAAAAAAGATATACATACCCCTATGAGAAAGTTAGGTTAGGTTAGGTTAGGTTAGGTTAGGTTAGGTTAGGTTAGGTTAGGTTAGGTTAGGTTAGGTTAGGTTAGGTTAGGTTAGGTTAGGTTAGGTTAGGTTAGGTTAGGTTAGGTTAGGTTAGGTTAGGTTAGGTTAGGTTAGGTTAGGTTAGGTTAGGTTAGGTTAGGTTAGGTTAGGTTAGGTTAGGTTAGGTTAGGTTAGGTTAGGTTAGGTTAGGTTAGGTTAGGTTAGGTTAGGTTAGGTTCCGTGCCCTGGAGAGTTCGTGCGGTGGAGGCAGGACTTGGTTCAGCCCAAATCCACCTTTCGGCCTTTCCAGGATGGGTTAAATCCTACCCGACACGGCGCGTCCTGATGGCTGATAAGGTGTCTCCATAGGAGTTGGCCTGTCTCGCGACTCATGTCCCTTGTGGGATTGTAAGAGTGGCGAGACCGACCAAACCTTATGGATAGGCAATGAATAAGGGAGTCATATACCCCCGAATAGTTGCCCGCGGATCAAAGGGATATGACGGTGTGGGGGAGGCAGCCATGCTGATCATTGGACTCGAGGGATTACGCGCCACGCAACTCACAGCGGTTGCGGGGGGCGGAATTCGTCGTAGTCACTGCGTCCGACTCTACTGTGCGATAGAGTCGTGTATTGGGTCGCTCGGGTGCGCCCCCTAGAGGCTTTGCGAAAGCCGGCCCTCTGTGGGGCGCGCGCGAGCGACTTAGCATAGTAGAGGAATAAACCTCAATAAAAAATTCCCAACCGTATGGTGTTATGCGAACCGTGCCAAGGGGTGAAAGGCCAGAGGGTTAGATGGTCTCGAACGGTGCCCCTAGTCGGTCAGGCAACCTTCTGGGGTAACTTAGCCACCCTCACGGTAAGGGCGCACTGCCGTGGGGCGTTAGTTGTTTCGGCCCTACTCGTGGGATTAGTAATGGAAAAAAATGCTAATGGAAAGGTAGTAAGTGAGATGAAACAGGCGGAGGAACTGGCAGCGTTTTCGAGGTCTACCAAGACCCCGAATTCACCCAGGAAAGAATCAGCTGTAGAGGGAGCGTTCGGAGGAGCGCCCCTTGCGTTTGACCACACCTCCACTCTGGAGGTAGCTGAGGCCACTGCCCTCGATAAAGAGTGGCAGGTGGCTGGTACAAAAAAGAGAAAGAAGGCGACGAGCTCGGGGGGGGAAACAACACCTTCGCCTCCGAAGAAGAAAGCGGGACTTCGGTCCTTAGAGGAGGAAGTCAAGGCAATGAGGGAGAAGGTTGCTCGGCTTGCACGTTTAGTGCAAGCCAACGCAAACACAAAAAAGGAGATCAAGATGATCTCCAGGGAGCTGGAAAGGAGCGCTGACCGTGTTCAGCGCTCCTTGAAGGAGGAAAAGAAGAGGGAGGCTATGCCAGCCGCTGAGTCGACATTCCCCCCAAGGAAAGTGCTAGGCTGCACCGTCAGTACACAGACGGCAGCAGTGCAATGTGGGCCCTCGGTCGGCGTCCAGGTTGGCCTGGACACAGAACGGGAGGCCAAAGAGAGGGCTGCCTGCATTCGTGAACGAATGCTGGCAGCAGTTACCGGCACGGCGGAGGAGGTCATGGACCTCATCTCCGAAGACTGGCCCGAAGAGCTCTTCACGGTGTCGAAGGGGAGCGATGTCGGGCTCTATGATTCACCCGGGGACGTAGCGGTCCTTATTACTAAGGACGCTGCCGACGCGGAGGTGGTGGCGAGGCTAAGGGAGAAATACCCAGATCTGCCTGGTGCCGCCGCTCCCGCTCGCGAAGGGGGAGCCGTGGGGTCTGTCATCGCCAGGTTCGACGCCGTCGAAGAGGACGGTAGACGGGAGTGCGCCGAGAGGTGGGCCCACAAGCTCATCCCCTCGGAAAGCGATGAACCTGCGGCAGTCAGGTTTTTGAAAGTTTTTTCATTGCTTGTCTGCCGCATGGAGAAACATGGGCGCAAGAACGTGGGGCTGCATGCTCCGGCAGTTCTTGGTGCAGAGGTCACCAGGAAGCTGGTGGAGTGTGCGGCCCTGGGCAAAGACGTGACAGTTACTGTCCACGGCAACAGTGGGAAGACGGCCACGGAGGGACCGCTCCGGTCCACAAAGGGGATTGTCCTCATACACAAAGAGCAGGGTAGGTCATATGCCGATCTGCTTAAGGGGCTGTCGAATGACTTAAATGGCAAGACTGAATGTGTGGTCACTCGTGTGAGGAGAACGAGAGAGGAAGGAGTCGTCCTCGAAGTAGAGGGCGGCAGAGAGATGGCTGAGAAGGTCAGGAAAGCCATCTCCACCGGCGGCTCTGGCGCGGTCAAATCGGCCGTCGCGAAGGGCGGCAGCCGGATGAGGGAGGTTCTCCTGACCGGTCTGAATCAGATCACCACGCCGGAGGACGTGGTGAAGAGCGTAAATGAATTTGCAGGTAACAGTGTTGCCTGCGAATTAAGAGGGCTTCGGCTTTCACGTGGGGGCGGCTTCGTCACCGTGGAAGTTGAAGAGAGAGTGGCCACACGGCTGATTGAGTGTGGCAAGCTCCGGGTGGGTTTTGTTACCTGCCGAGCTAGAGAGAAAGTACAGCTCGATCGGTGCTACAGATGCCAAGCATTTGGGCATCGAAAGAGCGAATGCAAGATGGACGCGAGAAAGGGTTGTAGGAGATGCGGCAAAGATGGCCATGTCTCCTACGATTGCAAAGAAAAAGAAAAATTCTGTGTGACGTGTATGCGGGGGGGCCACTCGAGCGACAGTCGAGCGTGTCCAGTGTTTAGACGTCTGGTGGATGAGGCTAGGGGTACGTCCGTTGGGGCGGCCCGGAGACCAGCGTGACTCTCTGTTCGAGATGGCGACCACACGTCTTCCCCGACTGAGGGTCCTCCAAACCAACGTGGGCACGGCGAGATTGGCACACGATCTCGCTGTGGGCTTCGCTGCGACAGGTGAATACGACGTCCTTGTCGCGGCGGAGCCGAATCCCACGTTGGTGAGGAGCCGAGGCTGGTTCGTTGATAGCTTGGGCGGTGTCGGTGTGTTTATCCGGAACCGTCAATTGAGAGTACATGGTATCGAATCCCACTGGGGTTTCGTGAATATAAGGTTTGAGAACTTGAGTCTCCTTTGTTGCTATATCTCGCCGAATATAACAACAGAGGAATATGGAAGAAGGCTGGATGAGATAGTCGGCGTGATTATTGGTGAGAGGCCGAGAGAGGTGTTAGTGATAGGGGACCTAAACGCGAAATCGGCGGCGTGGGGATCCCCGGTCACTGATGACCGAGGGCAAATGTGGATGGACTGCCTGGGGGCCCTGGATCTGGTAGTATTAAATACTGGCCAGGAGCCCACGTTTGTGAGAGGCGGTTCTGGTACGCACATTGACGTCTCCTGTGGCTCCCACGAGGTAGCTCGGCACGTAAGTGACTGGGCGGTCTTAGCGGAGTACACTGGCACCAATCATAGGTACATCGCCTTCACGGTGGACGGCACTCCTGATAAGGATATGTCTACCCGGCGGGGGGGATGCAGGTATGATTGGAGCGTGTATAAGGGTGTTACGCAATGGGAAATAGCGATGGCTCGAGCCCTACCACCATCAGTGGAGGGACTCGAGCGTGTGGTGAAAGCCGGCTTGAGAGAGAGCAGGTACAGTACCTTGGGTGCTGACCGTCGTGTGCCTTATTGGTGGAATGACTGCATTGCCCGAATGAGGAAAGAATGCCTGGCCCTGCGTCGCAGAATGACCAGAGCAAGAGTGAGAGAGAGCGAACGAGTGTATCTGGAGTTGCTTGCCGAACACCGAGCTCGAAAGAGGGCAATGAAGGATCTTATCCGAAGGGAGAAGAAGAGATGCTGGAGGGATCTGGAGGACAAACTAAACGACGACCTCTATGGAGATGGGTACAAAATCGTCATGAAGCACTTCGATGCCTACCCTCTCTACACTATGCCACTCGCGGACAAGATGGCTCTGGTAACAGAGCTGTTTCCGTCCGGCGGCTGGCATGGGGTGGAGTGGGAGGCCGAAGATGCGGGACGGATTGTTCCCTTCTCCCTTGAGGAACTCGCTGTTGCCAGTGGGGCCCTTAAGGCCGGAAAGGCTCCCGGGCCAGATGCGATACCGCCTGAGGCGGTCAAGCACCTGGAAAGATTGGAGCCTGACTGGCTTTTGGGCCACATGAACGCATTGCTTGTCCGCCAGATTTTTCCGGCTTCCTGGAAGCTCTCAAAGCTGGTGTTGATTCCCAAAACCGGGGGGAAACACCGGCCGATTTGCCTTCTTTCGTGCCTCGGAAAGTTGTACGAGAGATTGCTGAGAGCAAGAATCGAAGAGGTGATAGAGAGGTCTGGAGGGTTGTCCCCAGACCAGTATGGCTTCGTCGCGGGTAAAAGTACGACTGAGTGTGTGCTGGCGGTGTTTCGGGCCTTGGAGGGTGGCGGCAGCAAGTGGGCTGCTTTGCTTCTCTTCGACGTCAGGAACGCCTTCAACAGCATAAAGTGGTCCCACGTGATGAGCTCCTTGAGCGGACGGAATTGTCCAAAATATCTGAGGAATATCGTCGCTGACTACCTGTCGGAGCGAAAGCTCGTGGTCGAGGGTCCAGTTGTAACCGACGTTACGGCCGGGGTCCCCCAGGGGTCTGTCCTTGGTCCGACGCTGTGGAATCTGGCATATGACGGGGTCATGCGCCGCGAATATGGTGAGGGGTGTACCCCTTTCGCATTCGCGGATGACCTCGCTGTGTTGGTCACGGCCCGGGACAAGGACGAACTCCTGCATAGGGGATATATGGCCTCAAACGTCGTGAGCGACTGGATGGGCGACCATGACCTGGAACTTGCGACGGGGAAGACCGAGGCGATCGTCCTCAGAGGCCCTAGGGACAGGACGGGAGTGGTCTTTCGCTGCGCCGGGGTTGATGTGGTCCCCAAAGCCTCTGTCAGGTATTTGGGGGTGAATATCCACTCCAACGGACGGTGGGGGGAGCACGTTCGTGTGGTCGCACACAAGGCCGCTCAGAGAGTGGCTGCGCTGAGCCGGTTGATGCCCAACATCGGTGGTCCTAAACCCGAAAGGAGGAGGGTACTACATGGTGTTGTGCATTCGACCGTCCTCTATGCAGCCCCAGTCTGGTATAGGGCGATGGAAACATCGTCCTACCGAGAGTGCTTGATACGCGTGGATAGGACTAGCCTGCTACGTGTAGCATGTGCCTATAGGACTGTGTCTGCGGCGGCCCTGTGGGCGATCACGGGAT
Source organism: Diabrotica undecimpunctata (assembly GCF_040954645.1). Lineage (NCBI taxonomy): Eukaryota > Metazoa > Arthropoda > Insecta > Coleoptera > Chrysomelidae > Diabrotica > Diabrotica undecimpunctata. The sequence continues at coordinate 62,731 of NW_027312023.1, forward strand.
GTGTTCCCCTGCACCTGATGGTACTAGAGAGGGAGCGGCTACATCGGAGTCGCCCTGACGAGGCCGAAGAGCGAGCCCACACGTTGCTCATGTGGCAGCGGGAGTGGGATGCAACGGTGGATGTTGCACAGTGGACGAAGTCCCTGATACCGAACCTTAGCAGGTGGCTGACCTGTAAGCACCGGCGTCTAGATTATTATCTGACGCAGGTGCTTACGGGACACGGTTGCTTCCGCAGCTACCTGCACAGGTTCGGGAGAGCAGCCTCTGAGGCCTGCCCTTACGGGGATGGCTCGGACAGTGTGTCGCATACGCTGTTGGATTGCGTCCGTTTCACGCGGGAACGTAATCGCCTGGAACTGGAGCTGGGTCATCGCCTCGAGTCCGTGACCAGTCTTGTGGACATTATGCTCTCGGACTCGGGGCGATGGAACAGCATTCACGGTTTCGTCAGGGCGATTCTGCGGAAAAAAGAAGAAGAGGAGAGATTGCCCCCCGGGGGGGGATGAGCGTCGGCGAAAAAGTTATATATATGTATCTGTTTTATCTTGTTCTTATATTTTGTTTACTTTTGTTATTTTATTTATACACATAGTTTTAGGAATTTTTATTCATTTTATCTTTACACACATCTCTTTTATTTATTTATTTACTTATTTTATTACTTTTACCTTTTACTTTAATTTTTTACCCAATATATTATACAATAATTTTATTCTATTTATTTATTTATACATTTTATTTCTTTATATTATATATTTACACCTACAGATATATGTTGTGCTGTACGAATATGTATGTGTGTTGTATATGTATGTTGTATATGTGCGTGTTGTATATGTAACCTAAGAGGGGTATTGCCCAGTTAAATCTGGGCATATACCCAGAGAGTTTGAAAGAGGAATTACTTCGAGCGTGCGTGGTCTTTTCCAGAACGTCGAGTGATCCCTCCATAGTAAAGACAGGTGATATGTACCCGTCAGGGGTACACCTTATTGATACCTTGCAGACTGTGTGTTAGAGTGAGTAATTTTCTGCATAGAGGTGACATAAGTCTGGGAGGCGCCAAAGAGAGAAAAGTCCCAACAGGGTGGTCCCATTTGGCGTTCTCTGGAGAATATGGGGTGGTGGTTTTAGCTGGTAACGAGCCTGTCATTGGACCTTGTGGCTCGAGTCCCGCACTGTTCTGCGGAGCCTTCAGCTCTGCAGTTCGGACATAAAGTCTTTCCACCACTTTGAGCAAGCAAAAAAAAAAAAAAAAAAAAAAAAAAAAAAAAAAAAAAAAGGTTAGGTTAGGTTAGGTTAGGTTAGGTTAGGTTAGGTTAGGTTAGGTTAGGTTAGGTTAGTTAGGTTAGGTTAGGTTAGGTTAGGTTAGGTTAGGTTAGGTTAGGTTAGGTTAGGTTAGGTTAGGTTAGGTTAGGTTAGGTTAGGTTAGGTTAGGTTAGGTTAGGTTAGGTTAGGTTAGGTTAGGTTAGGTTAGGTTAGGTTAGGTTAGGTTAGGTTAGGTTAGGTTAGGTTAGGTTAGGTTAGGTTAGGTTAGGTTAGGTTAGGTTAGGTTAGGTTAGGTTAGGTTAGGTTAGGTTAGGTTAGGTTAGGTTAGGTTAGGTTAGGTTAGGTTAGGTTAGGTTAGGTTAGGTTAGGTTAGGTTAGGTTAGGTTAGGTTAGGTTAGGTTAGGTTAGGTTAGGTTAGGTTAGGTTAGGTTAGGTTAGGTTAGGTTAGGTTAGGTTAGGTTAGGTTAGGTTAGGTTAGGTTAGGTTAGGTTAGGTTAGGTTAGGTTAGGTTAGGTTAGGTTAGGTTAGGTTAGGTTAGGTTAGGTTAGGTTAGGTTAGGTTAGGTTAGGTTAGGTTAGGTTAGGTTAGGTTAGGTTAGGTTAGGTTAGGTTAGGTTAGGTTAGGTTAGGTTAGGTTAGGTTAGGTTAGGTTAGGTTAGGTTAGGTTAGGTTAGGTTAGGTTAGGTTAGGTTAGGTTAGGTTAGGTTAGGTTAGGTTAGGTTAGGTTAGGTTAGGTTAGGTTAGGTTAGGTTAGGTTAGGTTAGGTTAGGTTAGGTTAGGTTAGGTTAGGTTAGGTTAGGTTAGGTTAGGTTAGGTTAGGTTAGGTTAGGTTAGGTTAGGTTAGGTTAGGTTAGGTTAGGTTAGGTTAGGTTAGGTTAGGTTAGGTTAGGTTAGGTTAGGTTAGGTTAGGTTAGGTTAGGTTAGGTTAGGTTTAGGTTAGGTTAGGTTAGGTTAGGTTTAGGTTAGGTTAGGTTAGGTTAGGTTAGGTTAGGTTAGGTTAGGTTAGGTTAGGTTAGGTTAGGTTAGGTTAGGTTAGGTTAGGTTAGGTTAGGTTAGGTTAGGTTAGGTTAGGTTAGGTTAGGTTAGGTTAGGTTAGGTTAGGTTAGGTTAGGTTAGGTTAGGTTAGGTTAGGTTAGGTTAGGTTAGGTTAGGTTAGGTTAGGTTAGGTTAGGTTAGGTTAGGTTAGGTTAGGTTAGGTTAGGTTAGGTTAGGTTAGGTTAGGTTAGGTTAGGTTAGGTTAGGTTAGGTTAGGTTAGGTTAGGTTAGGTTAGGTTAGGTTAGGTTCCAGCCGCGGAATGTTGCTTCTGGGAGATGGGACTAGTACCCTTCTTCTGTGGGCAACAGCCTGACGGGAGGTTGGACCACGACCCACCTGGCGCGTCCCAATGGCTCATAGGGTGAGCCATCGAGAACGGGAGGTGCGACATGAAGTTTCGGGATTGTCGGAAAGCATGACGCACCTCGCACACTCGATGGTAAGATTGCTGAATAAGATGGTCTTCAACCGAATAGGCACCGCGGATCATGTGGTAGCACAGATTAGGGGAGGCAGCTAATCGGTGTTTTGAGCGACTAGTACGGGGACCGGTGTGTCGCAGGAGGCAGGACCTGGTTTCAGCCCAAATCTTGAGATGCATGGGTCCAAGTATTTAGAGCGAGACTGCGTCCGGCGAAAACCGTGATAAACTATGGAGGAGTAAACCTCACTAGTGGCGAAAAATCCCCATTACTAAGGTGGAAGGCATCGTGCCGAAGGTATGCGAGGTGCAAGGGTTAGCGCACCGCAAACGATCCCTCCGGAATACCAGGCGACCTTCCGGAGTATCTAGCCTGGGTGGGGTAAGGGTGCACTGCCCCCCCTGTAAGTATACTTCAGCCCGACTCGTGGGATCACATATGGAGAATGAATTTGTAGTTAACTTAACTGGGGACAGCACATCAAGTGCACATACGGAGGGAAAAGATGAATCTGAAAGGAAGGCGAGGATAGATGCCGAAGAAAAAATCTTCAAAAAATCGGAGAAAATGAAACGCTCCCCTCAAAGGAGCAAAGAAAGTGAGAGCGGCCATCAAGGTCCGTCTGGGGAGGAGAATCACAAAAAAAAGACTCGGAAAGTGAGTACGGGGTCGGTCCTGGACAGTATCCTGGATTCGTCTTCGGCCGAAGAAGAGTCCCTGGATCAAAATAAGAGGAAAAGGGGGCAGAATGAGGAGTCGGAAAAAGAGCTGTCGGAGGAAGAGAAATGGACGGAGGCGAGGGGAAAAAGGAAGAAAAGGAGCCCCAAGCACAGGATCGAAACTGAGACCGGAGAAAGTGAGGTGGAGGTGCTTCATCGCCGGGTGGAGGAGCTCCGAACGAGAATCGAGGAGATCCACCGCCTGACGATATTGTATCCAAACACCCAGATGGATATAAAGAGGAGTGTGAAAGCGGCGAGAGCTTGCGCGTCGCAGACCGTCAGGTGTGAAAGCAAAGTGAGGAAGAGAGTAAACGAGCAGGCTGAATGTCTAAAGAGTGTACGAAGGGAGTTGGCGGAGGTGCGCTCGGGTCTGGCGGCTGCGAGCGCTCCTCCGGCAAGGCCGAAAGGTTTGAGTGTGGGCATACAAGTCGGGAGTGAGGACATGGAGGAGTTGGAGGCTGCCAGAAAAGAAGCAGAGAGAGTGGAAGCCTTAAAAGAAAGAATGGGGAGGGTAATAGAAGTTGACGAGGTCATAGACCTCGCCAACGAAGATTGGCCGGAGGCAATCTATGAAAGGACTGAGGTGAACGAGGAAAGCTTGATTGGAAGGCCGAATGACCTTTGTGTGTTTGTGGCGAACGGGGGAGACACCGGGGGTGAGGTTTTTGGTGCCTACCCAGAACTGGCGTCTCTTCCGGTGGAGGAGAGAACGGAGGATGTGAGGTGCGGGTGGATGGCCTTATCGACCAGAGTGCCTGGGAGGGATACCACTGAGAAGTATATCCTCAAGGTGGTTCCCTCTGACAGAAATGAGGTGAGTGGGGCGGCTAGGTTCGTGCACGCGGCACGAACACTGGCCGAATGTATGAAGGAAGAGAGGAGAGAGTGTGTCTCGCTGGCAGCTCCAGGATTCTTGGGGCTTGAACGGTCCAGGAAGATCTTGGAGCTGGTAGCCAGAGCGAGTGGGGTGCGCTTTATAGTGCACGGTAAGCGGAGTGTGAAAGGTTTTGTGGCACCGCTGCCCAAAAAAAAGGACGCGGTGGTCATAATAAAATCGGGGCCAAATCGGACTTACGCCGAACTTTTAAAGGAGGTCAGAACCACTGTGGGAGAGTGTGAGGACATCAGGGTGACAAGGGTGAGGCAGACCAAAGAAGGTCTAGCCTTGTCCCTTAATGGTGGGATGAAGATGGCCGAAAGGGTCAGGGAGGTGGTGCGTGCCGGCGTCCCTGCCGCCGTGAAGACGGTTGCAAAGGGAGGAATTCGGACCCGTACCATTTTCCTGATGGGAATGGATGAGCTAACCACTGAAAACGAGGTGAGGAATGCAGTTGAACGCGTTGCCGGGAGAAAGGTCGACCTTGACATAAAGTCGCTTCGGCCTGCCGGTGGCAGAAATAAAACTGCCACCGTCGAGGTCGAGGAGACTGTTGCACTGAGACTTCTCAGGGCAGGCAGTGTTAAGGTTCGCTGGATCTCGTGCAGCGTGCGCGAAAGGCTGGAGCTAAAACGTTGTTTTAGGTGTCAGCAGCATGGTCACCTCCTGCGTGAGTGCAAAGTAGCAGAGAGTGGAGATGTGTGTCGGCGATGTGGTCTAACAGGCCACAAGCGCCAGGATTGTAAACAAGAGGGTGAGAAGTGTGTGGACTGTGGGGCGAATGGACACAGAGGGGGAAGCTCCCGCTGTGAAGTGTTCAGGCGTCTCCTTAAGGAAAAGAGGGAGAAGGTAGAGGGACCAAGACGCTAACATGGCGTGTGGACCCAATACCAAGAGTGCGAGGTTTCTTCAGACTAACTTGGGTAGGGCGAGGTTGGCTCACGATCTCGCCCTGGAGACCGCCACGAGGAGGAATATCGACGTCCTCATCGTGTCGGAGCCAAATCTCAGGGTGGTCCGAGAGAAAGGTTGGCACGCGGACGAAGCGGGTGACGTCGCGGTGTATATTCGGAATCGTAAGTTGCGAATCTATGCCATTGACGCACATGATGGTTACGTAACCATAAGAATGGAAAGAATGAATGTAATCTGTTGCTATATTTCCCCAAATATAACAATGGATGCGTACGAGGCAAGGTTAGATGAGATAATGAATGAGGGCAGACGTTTGGGAGGAGAGTTCTTGGTGCTTGGGGATTTCAACGCGAAATCTTCGGAGTGGGGATCTCCAGTCACTGACGCTCGAGGAAGAATGCTAACGGATTGGGTGTCGGCTTTGGACCTGGTTGTACTCAACACAGGTCTCGAGCCGACATTTGTGCGTGGGAATTCAGAATCGTACATTGACGTTACCTGCTCGTCAACGCGGCTGGCTACGCGAGTGAGAGAGTGGATGGTTCTACCGGATTATGCGGGGACGCACCACCGCTACATCTACTTCGAGGTGGGTGGCGCGGGGTCTGACTTCCCTGTGTATACCGGTGGAAATGTGCAAATGAACTGGGATGCATTTGAGCAATTGGTTGAATGGGGTGTAGAAAGAGATCGGGGGTCGGACACTTATAAAGTGGAAGATCTCGATCGAGTTGTGACTGAAGCAATGAAAGGAAGCCGGCCTCTTGGGACTAGTACGGGTCACACTAGGCCGGCCCCGTACTGGTGGACGGAAGAGATAAAAAGTGAGCGTGATAGATGCCTGCGTTTACGAAGGCAGATACAGCGAATGAGGAGGGGAAGAAGGCGTGAAGATGTGATTAGGAATTTGGAAGAGTTGCACATCGATTGCAGGAGACAACTGACCCGCATGATACGCAGGGAGAAGAGAAGATCCTGGATGGATCTATGCGAACGGATAGACGGCGATATCTTTGGACAAGGATACAAAATAGCCATGAGGCACTTTCGGGCGTACTCTCCCTATGACATGCCCCTTGACAAAAAGCTGAGGCTTGTTCGGGAATTATTTCCGGCTGGCAAGGGGTATGTGATGAGGAGATACCTCGGAGTTCCCAAGGAGCTTGATGTGTGTTTCTCCATAGACGAGCTGAAGGACGCGTTGGGTGGCCTGAAGGTCGGTCGGGCTCCTGGACTGGACGGTGTAACCGCGGAAGCGGTGAAGCGCGTCGGTCGAATGGAGCCCGAGTGGCTTTTGGGGCATATGAACGCGCTCATCCGTCGACAGATCTTTCCGGCATCTTGGAAGATGGCGAAGCTAGTTCTACTCCCAAAAGGCGAACCATCAGCCGAAAAATATCGGCCGGTCTGTCTCCTTCAAACGCTGGGTAAACTGTATGAGAGCTTGATTAGAATGAGAGTAGAGAGATTGATTGAGGAGAGTGGTGGGCTTTCGCCTCACCAGTACGGGTTTAGACGGAATAGGTCGACTGTGGATGCAGTGGTGGGGGTGTTTAGGGCTCTCGGGCAGAGGGGCGATGCTCGTTGGGCGGCGCTCATCTTGTTCGACGTCCGAAATGCCTTCAATACGCTTGAGCCGGCAATGGTTCTGGGATCTTTGGAGGAGAGGGGTAGTCCGGATTACCTACTGAACGTAATTGGGGACTATTTTAATGAAAGAAAGCTGCATGTGGATAAAGGAATGGTTGTAGACGTATCGGCTGGTGTTCCGCAGGGGTCTGTTCTGGGTCCCACGCTATGGAATCTAGCATACGACGGGATCTTACGCCGCGAATACCCTGAGGGCTGTAAGCCCTTTGCGTTCGCGGACGATCTCGCAGTGCTTGTGGTAGCGAGGGACTTGGACGAACTCCGTCATCGAGCAACGGCCGCATGCGAAGGTGTGTATGATTGGATGAATGACCGGGGTCTTGTACTGGCAACAGAAAAGACTCAGGCCATTATCCTGAAGGGGCCGAGGAAGAGAGAAGGTGTATGGTTTGAATATGAGGGAGTAAGGATTGTACCCAGCAGGTGCGTAAAGTACCTGGGTATAACTTTACATGAGAATGGGGGCTTCGGTGAGCACCTCAGGGGTGTGACACGGAGGGCAGCGGAGAGAGCGGCTGCGTTGGGGAGGATTATGCCCAACATCGGCGGACCTAGTTCCGAAAGGAGAAGGGTCCTAGCCGGGGTTGTTCAGTCGATCGTCCTCTACGCGGCACCTGTGTGGTATAAAGCAGCAGAGGTTTCGTGTTACAGAAATCTTCTGATGCGAACGGATCGGGTTTGCTTGATCCGTACGGCATGCGCATACCGCACCGCGCCTACTGCTGCTCTCTATGTTATTACTGCTATGGTGCCCACACATTTGCTAGCGGGTGAGAGATATAGGTTGTATGTGCGTGGAAACGTGGATGGCAGAATAAGGAGTGAGGAAAGGGCCACTACTATTGAGAAGTGGCAGAGAGAGTGGGAAGGAGTGGAGGATGTGGCACAGTGGACGAAGTCGCTGATCCCGAATATCCGACGGTGGGTGGAATGTGGGCATCGGCGTGGGGGATACTTCCTTACGCAGGTGCTCACAGGCCATGGATGTTTCCGGACCTACCTAAAGAGGTTCGGGAAAGCGGCTGACGATCGGTGTTTATATTGCCGTGAGGTGGACACTGTGACGCATACTCTATTCGATTGTCCTAGATGGGTAGCGGAAAGAGTGAGGATGAATGCGGGATTTGGCAGAATGATACTGAGTGTGAATGAAATGGTAGATGAAATGATGACGAGCGTTACAGGGTGGAGAACGGGTGACGGTTTTGTTCGCGCGGTTCTCGCCGCTAAGGAGAGAGAGGAGAGGGTGTTGGTTGCATAGTCGTCGTTGGTTGGCAAGGATAGGAAAGGACAAGATAGAGGGGGAAACTGGACGAGGTATTGAGTGAAAGGGAGAGAGTTGACGGCGCAGGTCACCAGACGTACATCTTCACAGACAGTTCCAGGTGGCCTGTGAAGTCCCTGCAGTGTTTAGTCCACGCGACACGGCCTATGGCTAGGATTGAGGCAAGATGATTCTTGCCCCCATTCTTGCTCAAACTAGTCTTAGGTGTCACCCTGGGGTGGAGGACAGCCGAAACCTGGGGGTGATTTAAAGCAGGTAAAAAAAAAAAAAAAAAAAAAAAAAGGTTAGGTTAGGTTAGGTTAGGTTAGGTTAGGTTAGGTTAGGTTAGGTTAGGTTAGGTTAGGTTAGGTTAGGTTAGGTTAGGTTAGGTTAGGTTAGGTTAGGTTAGGTTAGGTTAGGTTAGGTTAGGTTAGGTTAGGTTAGGTTAGGTTAGGTTAGGTTAGGTTAGGTTAGGTTAGGTTAGGTTAGGTTAGGTTAGGTTAGGTTAGGTTAGGTTAGGTTAGGTTAGGTTAGGTTAGGTTAGGTTAGGTTAGGTTAGGTTAGGTTAGGTTAGGTTAGGTTAGGTTAGGTTAGGTTAGGTTAGGTTAGGTTAGGTTAGGTTAGGTTAGGTTAGGTTAGGTTAGGTTAGGTTAGGTTAGGTTAGGTTAGGTTAGGTTAGGTTAGGTTAGGTTAGGTTAGGTTAGGTTAGGTTAGGTTAGGTTAGGTTAGGTTAGGTTAGGTTAGGTTAGGTTAGGTTAGGTTAGGTTAGGTTAGGTTAGGTTAGGTTAGGTTAGGTTAGGTTAGGTTAGGTTAGGTTAGGTTAGGTTAGGTTAGGTTAGGTTAGGTTAGGTTAGGTTAGGTTAGGTTAGGTTAGGTTAGGTTAGGTTAGGTTAGGTTAGGTTAGGTTAGGTTAGGTTAGGTTAGGTTAGGTTAGGTTAGGTTAGGTTAGGTTAGGTTAGGTTAGGTTAGGTTAGGTTAGGTTAGGTTAGGTTAGGTTAGGTTAGGTTAGGTTAGGTTAGGTTAGGTTAGGTTAGGTTAGGTTAGGTTAGGTTAGGTTAGGTTAGGTTAGGTTAGGTTAGGTTAGGTTAGGTTAGGTTAGGTTAGGTTAGGTTAGGTTAGGTTAGGTTAGGTTAGGTTAGGTTAGGTTAGGTTAGGTTAGGTTAGGTTAGGTTAGGTTAGGTTAGGTTAGGTTAGGTTAGGTTAGGTTAGGTTAGGTTAGGTTAGGTTAGGTTAGGTTAGGTTAGGTTAGGTTAGGTTAGGTTAGGTTAGGTTAGGTTAGGTTAGGTTAGGTTAGGTTAGGTTAGGTTAGGTTAGGTTAGGTTAGGTTAGGTTAGGTTAGGTTAGGTTAGGTTAGGTTAGGTTAGGTTAGGTTAGGTTAGGTTAGGTTAGGTTAGGTTAGGTTAGGTTAGGTTAGGTTAGGTTAGGTTAGGTTAGGTTAGGTTAGGTTAGGTTAGGTTAGGTTAGGTTAGGTTAGGTTAGGTTAGGTTAGGTTAGGTTAGGTTAGGTTAGGTTAGGTTAGGTTAGGTTAGGTTAGGTTAGGTTAGGTTAGGTTAGGTTAGGTTAGGTTAGGTTAGGTTAGGTTAGGTTAGGTTAGGTTAGGTTAGGTTAGGTTAGGTTAGGTTAGGTTAGGTTAGGTTAGGTTAGGTTAGGTTAGGTTAGGTTAGGTTAGGTTAGGTTAGGTTAGGTTAGGTTAGGTTAGGTTAGGTTAGGTTAGGTTAGGTTAGGTTAGGTTAGGTTAGGTTAGGTTAGGTTAGGTTAGGTTAGGTTAGGTTAGGTTAGGTTAGGTTAGGTTAGGTTAGGTTAGGTTAGGTTAGGTTAGGTTAGGTTAGGTTAGGTTAGGTTAGGTTAGGTTAGGTTAGGTTAGGTTAGGTTAGGTTAGGTTAGGTTAGGTTAGGTTAGGTTAGGTTAGGTTAGGTTAGGTTAGGTTAGGTTAGGTTAGGTTAGGTTAGGTTAGGTTAGGTTAGGTTAGGTTAGGTTAGGTTAGGTTAGGTTAGGTTAGGTTAGGTTAGGTTAGGTTAGGTTAGGTTAGGTTAGGTTAGGTTAGGTTAGGTTAGGTTAGGTTAGGTTAGGTTAGGTTAGGTTAGGTTAGGTTAGGTTAGGTTAGGTTAGGTTAGGTTAGGTTAGGTTAGGTTAGGTTAGGTTAGGTTAGGTTAGGTTAGGTTAGGTTAGGTTAGGTTAGGTTAGGTTAGGTTAGGTTAGGTTAGGTTAGGTTAGGTTAGGTTAGGTTAGGTTAGGTTAGGTTAGGTTAGGTTAGGTTAGGTTAGGTTAGGTTAGGTTAGGTTAGGTTAGGTTAGGTTAGGTTAGGTTAGGTTAGGTTAGGTTAGGTTAGGTTAGGTTAGGTTAGGTTAGGTTAGGTTAGGTTAGGTTAGGTTAGGTTAGGTTAGGTTAGGTTAGGTTAGGTTAGGTTAGGTTAGGTTAGGTTAGGTTAGGTTAGGTTAGGTTAGGTTAGGTTAGGTTAGGTTAGGTTAGGTTAGGTTAGGTTAGGTTAGGTTAGGTTAGGTTAGGTTAGGTTAGGTTAGGTTAGGTTAGGTTAGGTTAGGTTAGGTTAGGTTAGGTTAGGTTAGGTTAGGTTAGGTTAGGTTAGGTTAGGTTAGGTTAGGTTAGGTTAGGTTAGGTTAGGTTAGGTTAGGTTAGGTTAGGTTAGGTTAGGTTAGGTTAGGTTAGGTTAGGTTAGGTTAGGTTAGGTTAGGTTAGGTTAGGTTAGGTTAGGTTAGGTTAGGTTAGGTTAGGTTAGGTTAGGTTAGGTTAGGTTAGGTTAGGTTAGGTTAGGTTAGGTTAGGTTAGGTTAGGTTAGGTTAGGTTAGGTTAGGTTAGGTTAGGTTAGGTTAGGTTAGGTTAGGTTAGGTTAGGTTAGGTTAGGTTAGGTTAGGTTAGGTTAGGTTAGGTTAGGTTAGGTTAGGTTAGGTTAGGTTAGGTTAGGTTAGGTTAGGTTAGGTTAGGTTAGGTTAGGTTAGGTTAGGTTAGGTTAGGTTAGGTTAGGTTAGGTTAGGTTAGGTTAGGTTAGGTTAGGTTAGGTTAGGTTAGGTTAGGTTAGGTTAGGTTAGGTTAGGTTAGGTTAGGTTAGGTTAGGTTAGGTTAGGTTAGGTTAGGTTAGGTTAGGTTAGGTTAGGTTAGGTTAGGTTAGGTTAGGTTAGGTTAGGTTAGGTTAGGTTAGGTTAGGTTAGGTTAGGTTAGGTTAGGTTAGGTTAGGTTAGGTTAGGTTAGGTTAGGTTAGGTTAGGTTAGGTTAGGTTAGGTTAGGTTAGGTTAGGTTAGGTTAGGTTAGGTTAGGTTAGGTTAGGTTAGGTTAGGTTAGGTTAGGTTAGGTTAGGTTAGGTTAGGTTAGGTTAGGTTAGGTTAGGTTAGGTTAGGTTAGGTTAGGTTAGGTTAGGTTAGGTTAGGTTAGGTTAGGTTAGGTTAGGTTAGGTTAGGTTAGGTTAGGTTAGGTTAGGTTAGGTTAGGTTAGGTTAGGTTAGGTTAGGTTAGGTTAGGTTAGGTTAGGTTAGGTTAGGTTAGGTTAGGTTAGGTTAGGTTAGGTTAGGTTAGGTTAGGTTAGGTTAGGTTAGGTTAGGTTAGGTTAGGTTAGGTTAGGTTAGGTTAGGTTAGGTTAGGTTAGGTTAGGTTAGGTTAGGTTAGGTTAGGTTAGGTTAGGTTAGGTTAGGTTAGGTTAGGTTAGGTTAGGTTAGGTTAGGTTAGGTTAGGTTAGGTTAGGTTAGGTTAGGTTAGGTTAGGTTAGGTTAGGTTAGGTTAGGTTAGGTTAGGTTAGGTTAGGTTAGGTTAGGTTAGGTTAGGTTAGGTTAGGTTAGGTTAGGTTAGGTTAGGTTAGGTTAGGTTAGGTTAGGTTAGGTTAGGTTAGGTTAGGTTAGGTTAGGTTAGGTTAGGTTAGGTTAGGTTAGGTTAGGTTAGGTTAGGTTAGGTTAGGTTAGGTTAGGTTAGGTTAGGTTAGGTTAGGTTAGGTTAGGTTAGGTTAGGTTAGGTTAGGTTAGGTTAGGTTAGGTTAGGTTAGGTTAGGTTAGGTTAGGTTAGGTTAGGTTAGGTTAGGTTAGGTTAGGTTAGGTTAGGTTAGGTTAGGTTAGGTTAGGTTAGGTTAGGTTAGGTTAGGTTAGGTTAGGTTAGGTTAGGTTAGGTTAGGTTAGGTTAGGTTAGGTTAGGTTAGGTTAGGTTAGGTTAGGTTAGGTTAGGTTAGGTTAGGTTAGGTTAGGTTAGGTTAGGTTAGGTTAGGTTAGGTTAGGTTAGGTTAGGTTAGGTTAGGTTAGGTTAGGTTAGGTTAGGTTAGGTTAGGTTAGGTTAGGTTAGGTTAGGTTAGGTTAGGTTAGGTTAGGTTAGGTTAGGTTAGGTTAGGTTAGGTTAGGTTAGGTTAGGTTAGGTTAGGTTAGGTTAGGTTAGGTTAGGTTAGGTTAGGTTAGGTTAGGTTAGGTTAGGTTAGGTTAGGTTAGGTTAGGTTAGGTTAGGTTAGGTTAGGTTAGGTTAGGTTAGGTTAGGTTAGGTTAGGTTAGGTTAGGTTAGGTTAGGTTAGGTTAGGTTAGGTTAGGTTAGGTTAGGTTAGGTTAGGTTAGGTTAGGTTAGGTTAGGTTAGGTTAGGTTAGGTTAGGTTAGGTTAGGTTAGGTTAGGTTAGGTTAGGTTAGGTTAGGTTAGGTTAGGTTAGGTTAGGTTAGGTTAGGTTAGGTTAGGTTAGGTTAGGTTAGGTTAGGTTAGGTTAGGTTAGGTTAGGTTAGGTTAGGTTAGGTTAGGTTAGGTTAGGTTAGGTTAGGTTAGGTTAGGTTAGGTTAGGTTAGGTTAGGTTAGGTTAGGTTAGGTTAGGTTAGGTTAGGTTAGGTTAGGTTAGGTTAGGTTAGGTTAGGTTAGGTTAGGTTAGGTTAGGTTAGGTTAGGTTAGGTTAGGTTAGGTTAGGTTAGGTTAGGTTAGGTTAGGTTAGGTTAGGTTAGGTTAGGTTAGGTTAGGTTAGGTTAGGTTAGGTTAGGTTAGGTTAGGTTAGGTTAGGTTAGGTTAGGTTAGGTTAGGTTAGGTTAGGTTAGGTTAGGTTAGGTTAGGTTAGGTTAGGTTAGGTTAGGTTAGGTTAGGTTAGGTTAGGTTAGGTTAGGTTAGGTTAGGTTAGGTTAGGTTAGGTTAGGTTAGGTTAGGTTAGGTTAGGTTAGGTTAGGTTAGGTTAGGTTAGGTTAGGTTAGGTTAGGTTAGGTTAGGTTAGGTTAGGTTAGGTTAGGTTAGGTTAGGTTAGGTTAGGTTAGGTTAGGTTAGGTTAGGTTAGGTTAGGTTAGGTTAGGTTAGGTTAGGTTAGGTTAGGTTAGGTTAGGTTAGGTTAGGTTAGGTTAGGTTAGGTTAGGTTAGGTTAGGTTAGGTTAGGTTAGGTTAGGTTAGGTTAGGTTAGGTTAGGTTAGGTTAGGTTAGGTTAGGTTAGGTTAGGTTAGGTTAGGTTAGGTTAGGTTAGGTTAGGTTAGGTTAGGTTAGGTTAGGTTAGGTTAGGTTAGGTTAGGTTAGGTTAGGTTAGGTTAGGTTAGGTTAGGTTAGGTTAGGTTAGGTTAGGTTAGGTTAGGTTAGGTTAGGTTAGGTTAGGTTAGGTTAGGTTAGGTTAGGTTAGGTTAGGTTAGGTTAGGTTAGGTTAGGTTAGGTTAGGTTAGGTTAGGTTAGGTTAGGTTAGGTTAGGTTAGGTTAGGTTAGGTTAGGTTAGGTTAGGTTAGGTTAGGTTAGGTTAGGTTAGGTTAGGTTAGGTTAGGTTAGGTTAGGTTAGGTTAGGTTAGGTTAGGTTAGGTTAGGTTAGGTTAGGTTAGGTTAGGTTAGGTTAGGTTAGGTTAGGTTAGGTTAGGTTAGGTTAGGTTAGGTTAGGTTAGGTTAGGTTAGGTTAGGTTAGGTTAGGTTAGGTTAGGTTAGGTTAGGTTAGGTTAGGTTAGGTTAGGTTAGGTTAGGTTAGGTTAGGTTAGGTTAGGTTAGGTTAGGTTAGGTTAGGTTAGGTTAGGTTAGGTTAGGTTAGGTTAGGTTAGGTTAGGTTAGGTTAGGTTAGGTTAGGTTAGGTTAGGTTAGGTTAGGTTAGGTTAGGTTAGGTTAGGTTAGGTTAGGTTAGGTTAGGTTAGGTTAGGTTAGGTTAGGTTAGGTTAGGTTAGGTTAGGTTAGGTTAGGTTAGGTTAGGTTAGGTTAGGTTAGGTTAGGTTAGGTTAGGTTAGGTTAGGTTAGGTTAGGTTAGGTTAGGTTAGGTTAGGTTAGGTTAGGTTAGGTTAGGTTAGGTTAGGTTAGGTTAGGTTAGGTTAGGTTAGGTTAGGTTAGGTTAGGTTAGGTTAGGTTAGGTTAGGTTAGGTTAGGTTAGGTTAGGTTAGGTTAGGTTAGGTTAGGTTAGGTTAGGTTAGGTTAGGTTAGGTTAGGTTAGGTTAGGTTAGGTTAGGTTAGGTTAGGTTAGGTTAGGTTAGGTTAGGTTAGGTTAGGTTAGGTTAGGTTAGGTTAGGTTAGGTTAGGTTAGGTTAGGTTAGGTTAGGTTAGGTTAGGTTAGGTTAGGTTAGGTTAGGTTAGGTTAGGTTAGGTTAGGTTAGGTTAGGTTAGGTTAGGTTAGGTTAGGTTAGGTTAGGTTAGGTTAGGTTAGGTTAGGTTAGGTTAGGTTAGGTTAGGTTAGGTTAGGTTAGGTTAGGTTAGGTTAGGTTAGGTTAGGTTAGGTTAGGTTAGGTTAGGTTAGGTTAGGTTAGGTTAGGTTAGGTTAGGTTAGGTTAGGTTAGGTTAGGTTAGGTTAGGTTAGGTTAGGTTAGGTTAGGTTAGGTTAGGTTAGGTTAGGTTAGGTTAGGTTAGGTTAGGTTAGGTTAGGTTAGGTTAGGTTAGGTTAGGTTAGGTTAGGTTAGGTTAGGTTAGGTTAGGTTAGGTTAGGTTAGGTTAGGTTAGGTTAGGTTAGGTTAGGTTAGGTTAGGTTAGGTTAGGTTAGGTTAGGTTAGGTTAGGTTAGGTTAGGTTAGGTTAGGTTAGGTTAGGTTAGGTTAGGTTAGGTTAGGTTAGGTTAGGTTAGGTTAGGTTAGGTTAGGTTAGGTTAGGTTAGGTTAGGTTAGGTTAGGTTAGGTTAGGTTAGGTTAGGTTAGGTTAGGTTAGGTTAGGTTAGGTTAGGTTAGGTCTAGGTTAGGTTAGGTTAGGTTAGGTTAGGTTAGGTTAGGTTAGGTTAGGTTAGGTTAGG
>NW_027312024.1:5000-42500 GCF_040954645.1 Diabrotica undecimpunctata
ATGTATGTGTGTGTCCGTTTGGCTCGCAGAGATGAGAATACGGCCGAGGCAAGAAGGCCATGCCTGTCGTAAGGGGCGACTATTGGGTAGGAGTCGAGAGGTTAAGAGTCTATTTGTGTGTGTATGTGTGCGCGCGCGTGTATGTGTGTGTGTGCGTGTGTGCGTGCGTGTGTGTATGTGTGTATGTGCCTGTTTAGCTCGCAGAGATAAGAACACGGCCTTGGCAAGCAGGCCATGCCTGTCGTAAGAAGCGACTAATGGGTAGGAGTCGAGAGGTGAAGAGTGTATGTGTGTGTGTGCGTGTATGTGTGTGTGCATGTGTGCGTGCGTGTGTGTGTGAGTGTGTGTGTGTGTCCGTTCGGCTCGCAGAGATAAGAATACGGCCGAGGCAAGAAGGCCCTGCCTGTCGTAAGGAGCGACTATTTGGTAGGAGTCAAGAGGATAAGAGTGTATTTGTGTGTGTATGTGTGCTGGCGTGTGTGTGGGTGTGCGTGTGTGCGTGCGTGTGTAAATGTGTGTATGTGCCTGTTTGGCTCGCAGAGATAAGAACACGGCCGTGACAAGTAGGCCATGCCTGTCGTAAGAAGCGACCAATGGGTAGGAGTCGAGAGATGAAGAGTGTACGTGTGTGTGTGTTTGTGCGTGTGTTCGTGTGTGTGTGCGTGTGTAAGTGTGTGTGTATGTATGTGTGTGTCCATTTGGCTCGCAGAAATGAGAGTACAGCCGAGGCAAGAAGGCCATGACTGACGTAAGAGGCGGCTAATGGGTAGGAGTCGAGAAGTGAAGGGGGTATTTGTGTGTGTGCGTGTGTGCGTGTATGTGTGTGTTTGTGTGTGTGCGTGTGTGTGTGAGTGTGTGTGTGTGTCCGTTCGGCTCGCAGAGGTAATAATACGGCCGAGGCAGAAAGGCCCTGCCTGTCGTAACGGGCGACTAATGGGTGGGAGTCGAGAGTCGAGAGGTGAAGAGTGTATTTGTGTGTGTGTGTGTGTGTGCGTGTGTGCCTGTGTGCGTGCGTGTGTGTGTGAGTGTGTGTGTATGTCCGTTCGTCTCGCAGAGATAAGAACACGGCCGTGGCAAGAAGGCCCTGCATGTCGTAAGAGGCAACTAATGGGTAGGAGTCGAGAGGTGAAGAGTGTATGTGTGTGTGTCTGCGTGTGTGTGTGCGCGTGTGTGAGTATGTGTGTGTTTATATGTGTGTGTGTCTGTTTGGCTCACAGAGATAAGAAAACGGCCGTGGCAAGGAGGCCCTACCTGTCGTAAGAAGCGACTAATGGGTAGGAGTCGAGAGGTGAACAGTGATTGTGTGTGTATGTGTGCGTGTGCGTTTGTGTCTGTTTGTGTGAGTGCGTGTGTGTGCATGTGTCTTCGTTCAGCTCGCAGAGATAAGAATATAGCCGGGTCAAGAAGGCCCTGCCTGTCCTAAGAGGCGACTAATTGTTAGGAGCCGAGAGGTGAAGAGTGTATGTGTGCGTGTGTGGGTGTGTGTGTGTGTGAGTGTGAGTGTGTGTGTGTGTGTCTGCTCGGCTAGCAGAGATAAGAACACGCCCGTGGCAAGAAGACCCTGCCTGTCGTAAGAGGCGACTAATGGGTAGGAGTCGAGAGGTGAAGAGTGTACGTGTGTGTGTGTGCGTGTGTTCGTGTGTGTGTGCGTGTGTGAGAGTGTGTGTGTATGTGTATCTCTGTGTGTGTCCGTTCAGCTCGCATAGATAAGAATACGGCCGAGGCAAGATAGCCCTGCCTGTCGTAAGAGGCGACTAATGGGAAGGGTCGAGAGGTGAAGAGTGTACGTGTGTGTCTGTGCGTGTGTTCGTGTGTGTGTGCGTGTGTGAGAGTGTGTGTGTGTGTATCTCTGTGTGTGTCCGTTCAGCTCGCAGAGATAAGAATACGGCCGAGGCAAGATGGCTCTGCCTGTCGTAAGAGGCGACTAATGGGTAGGAGTCGAGAGGTGAAGAGTGACTGTGTGTGTATGTGTGCGTGTGCGTTTGTGTCTGTGTTGGTGCGTGTGTGCTTGCGTGTGTGTTAGTGCGTGTGTGTGTGCATTTGTCTTCGTTTAGCTCGTAGAGATAAGAATATGGCCGGGTCAAGAAGGCCCTGCCTGTCGTAAGTGGCGACTAATGGGTAGGAGTCGAGAGGTGAAGACTGTATGTGTGCGTGTGTGCGTGTGTGTGTGTGTGAGTGTGCGTGAGAGTGTGTATGTGTGTGTGTGTCCCTTAGGCTCGAAGAGATAAGAATACGGCCGTATCAAGAAAGCCCTGCCTGTCGTAAGAGGCGACTAATTATTAGGAGTCGAGAGGTGAAGAGTGTATGTGTGTGTGTGTGTGTGTGTGTGTGTGTGTGTGTGTGTGTGTGTGTGTGTGTGTGTGTGTGTGTGTGTGTGTGAGAGAGAGAGTGTGTGTGTGTGTCCGTTCGGTTTGCAGAGATAAGAATACGGCTGTGGCAAGAAGGCCCTGCATGTCGTAAAGGCAACTAATAAGTAGGAGTCGAGAGGTGAAAAGTGTATTTGTTTGTGTGTGTGCGTGAGTGCGTGTGTCTGTGTGCGTGTTTACGTGCGTGTGTATGTGAGTGTGTGTGTGTCCGTTCGGCTAACAGAGATAAGAACACGGCCGTGGCAAGAAGAACCTGCCTGTCGTAAGAGGCGACTAATCGGTAGGAGTCGAGAAATGAAGAGTGTACGTGTGTGTGTGTGCGTGTGTACGTGTGTGTGTGCGTGTGTGAGAGTGTGTGTGTATGTGTATCTCAGTGTGTGTCCGTTCTGCTCGCAGAGATAAGAATACGGCCGAGGCAAGATGGCCCTGCCTGTCGTAAGAGGCGACTAATGGGAAGGGTCGAGAGGTGAAGAGTGATTGTGTGTGTGTGTGTGTATGTGTATGTGTGCGTGTGTGTGTGTGTCTGTGCGTGTGCGTGTGTGTGTGTGCGTGTGTGTGAGTGCGTGTGTGTGTGTGTGCGTGTGTTTTCGTTCAGCTCGCGGAGATAAGAAAACGGCCTTGGCAAGAAAGCACTGCCTGTCGTAAGAGGCGACTAATGGGTAGGAGTCGAGAGGTGGATAGTGTATGTGTGTGTGCGTGCGTGTGTGCGTGTATGTGCGTGTATGTGTGAGTGTGTATGTGTGTATGTGTGTGAGTCCTTTCGGCTTGCAGAAATAAGAATACGGCCGAGGCAAAAAGGCCCTGCCTGTCATAAGAGGCGTCTAATTGTTAGGATTCGAGAGGTGAAGAGTGTATGTGTGTGCTCGTGTGTGCGTATGTGTGTGTGCGTGAGTGTGTGTGTGTATGTGTGTGTGTGTGTCCCTTTGGCTCGCAGAGATAAGAAAACAGCCGTAACAAGCAGGCCATGTATGTCGTAAGAAGCGACTAATGGGTAGTAGTCGAGAGGTGAAGAGTGTATGTGTGTGTGCGTGTGTGTGTGTGTAAGTATGTGTGTGTATGTATATGTGTGTGTGTGTGTCCCTTCGATTCGCAGAGATAAGAATACAGTCGTGGCAAGAAGGCCATGCCTGCTGCAAGAGGCGACTAATTGGTAGGAGTCAAGAGGTGAAGAGTGTACGTGTGTGTGTGTGTGTGCGTGTGTTCGTGTGTGTGTGCTTGTGTTTGTGTGTGCGTGTGTGTGTGCGTGTGTGCGTGCGTGTATGTATGAGTGTGTGTGTGTCCGTTCGGCTCGCAGAGATAAGAAAACGGCCGTGGTTAGCAGGCCATGCCTGTCGTAAGAGGCGTCTAATAAGTAGAATTTGAGAGGTGGAGAGTGTATGTGTGTGTGTGAGTGTATGTGTGTGTGTTTGTGTTGGTGTGTGCGTGTGCTTATGTGTGTGTGTGTGTGTTTGTGTTTGTGTGTGTGTATGGGTATGCGTGTGTGTGTGTGTGTTTGTGCGTGTGCGTGTGTTTGTGCGTGTGCTTGCGTGTGTGCGTGTGTGTGTGCGTGTGCGTGTGCGTGTTTGTGTGCGTGTGGGTGAGTACGTGTGTGTGTGCCTGTGCGTGTGCGTGTGTGTATGCGTGCGTGCGTGCGTGTGTGTGCGTGTGTGCGTTTGCGTGTGTGTGTATGTGTGTGTGCGCGTGTGTGTGCCTGTGGCTCCCTTGCGCTCGCAGAGATAAGAATACGTCCGAGGCAAGAAGGCCCTGCCTGTCGTAAGAGGCGACTAATTGTTAGGATTCGAGAGGTGAAGAGTGTATGTGTGTGTGTGCGCGTGTGTGCGTGTGTGTGTGCGTGAATGTGTGTGTATGTGTGTGTGTGTGTCCCTTCGGCTCGCAGATATAAAAAAACGGCCGTGGCAAGCAGGCCATGCCTGTCGTAAGAGGCGACTAATGGGTAGGAGTCGAGAGGTGAAAAGTGTATGTGTGTATGCGTGTGTGCGTGTGTATGTGTATGAGTATGTGTGTGTGTATGTGTATGTGTGTGTGTGTCCCTTCGGCTCGCAGAGTTAAGAATACGGCCGTGGCAAGAAGGCCATGCCTGCTGTAAGTGGCAACTGATAGGTAGGAGCCGAGAGGTGAAGAGTGTAGTTGTGTGTGTGTGTGCGTGTGTTTGTGTGTGCGTGTGTGCGTGCTTGTTTGTTTGTGTGTGTGTGTCCGTTCGGCCCGCCGAGATGAGAACACGGCCGTGGAAAGAAGGCCCTGCCTGTCGTAGGAGGCGACTAATGGGTAGGAGTCGAGAGGTGAAGAGTGTATGTGTGTGTGCGTGTGTGCGTGTGTGCGTGTGTGCGTGTGTGTGTGCGTGTGTGAATGTGTGTGTATGTGTCCGTTCGGCTTGCAGAGATAAGAATACGTCCGAGGCAAAAGGCCCTGCCGGTCGTAAGAGGCGACTAATGGGTAGGATTCGAGAGGTGAAGAGTGTATGTGTGTGTGTGCGTGTGTGCGTGTGTCTGTGTGCGTGTGTACGTGCGTGTGTTTGTAAGTGTCTGTATGTGTGTCCGTTCGGCTCGCAGAGATAAGAACACGGCCGTGGCAAGAAGGCCCTGCCTATCGTAAGAGGCGACTATTAGGTAGGAGCCGAGAGGTGAAGAGTGTATTTGTGTGTGTGTGTGCGTGTGTGCGTGTGTGTGTGTGTGTGAGTGTGTCTGTGTGTGTCCGCTTGGCTAGCAGAGATAAGAATACGGCCGTAGCAAGATGGCCATGCCTATCGTAAGAGGCGACTAATAGGTGCCGAGAGGTGAAAAGTGTATTTGTGTGTGTGTGTGCGTGTGTGCGTGCGTGTTTGTGAGTGTGTGTGTCCGTTCGGCTCGCAGGGATGAAAACACGGCCGTGGAAAGAAAGCCCTGCCTGTCGTAAGAGGCGACTAATGGGTAGGAGTCGAGAGGTGAAGAGTGTATGTGTGTGTGCGTGTGAGTGTGTGTGTATGTATGTGCGAGAGTGTGTGTGTATGTGGGTGTGTTTCACTTCGGCTCGCAAAGATAAGAATACAGCCGTGGCAAGAGGTGACTAAGTACGTGCGTGTGTATGTAAAACACGGCCGTGGAAAGAAAGCCCTGCCTGTCGTAAGAGGCGACTAATGGGTAGGAGTCGAGAGGTGAAGAGTGTATGTGCGTGTGTGTGTGTGTGTGTGCGTGTGTTCAGTGTGTGTGCGTGTGTAAGTGTGTGTGTATGTATGTATGTGTGTGTCCGTTTGGCTCGCAGAGATGATAATACGGCCGAGGCAAGAAGGCCATGCCTGTCGTAAGAGGCGACTAATAAGTAGAAGTTGAGAGGTGCAGAGTGTATATGTGTGTGTGAGTGTATGTGTGTGTGTTTGTGTTGGTGTGTGCGTGTGCTTATGTGTGTGTTTGTATTTGTGTGTGTGTATGGGTATGCGTGTGTGTGTGTGTGTGTGTGTTTGTGCGTGTGCGTGTGTTTGTGCGTGTGCTTGCGTGTGTGCGTGTGCGTGTGTGTGAGTGTGTGTGTGTGTCCGTTCGGCTCGCAGAGAGAAGAATACGGCCGAGGCAAGAAGGCCCTGCATGTCGTAAGAGGCGACTATTAGGTAGGAGCCGAGAGGTGAAGAGTGTATTTGTGTGTGTGTGTGCGTGTGTGCGTGTGTGTGTGTGTGTGTGAGTGTGTCTGTGTGTGTCCGCTTGGCTAGCAGAGATAAGAATACGGCCGTAGCAAGATGGCCATGCCTATCGTAAGAGGCGACTAATAGGTAGGAGCCGAGAGGTGAAAAGTGTATTTGTGTGTGTGTGTGCGTGTGTGCGTGCGTGTTTGTGAGTGTGTGTGTCCGTTCGGCTCGCAGGGATGAAAACACGGCCGTGGAAAGAAAGCCCTGCCTGTCGTAAGAGGCGACTAATGGGTAGGAGTCGAGAGGTGAAGAGTGTATGTGTGTGTGCGTGTGAGTGTGTGTGTATGTATGTGCGAGAGTGTGTGTGTATGTGGGTGTGTTTCACTTCGGCTCGCAAAGATAAGAATACAGCCGTGGCAAGAGGTGACTAAGTACGTGCGTGTGTATGTAAAACACGGCCGTGGAAAGAAAGCCCTGCCTGTCGTAAGGGGCGACTCTTGGGTAGGAGTCGAGAGGTTAAGAGTGTATTTGTGTGTGTATGTGTGCGCGCGTGTGTGTGTGTGTGCGTGTTTGCGTGCGTGTGTGTATGTGTGTATGTGCCTGTTTGGCTCGCAGAGATAAGAACACGGCCGTGGCAAGAAGGCCCTGCATGTCGTAAGAGGCAACTAATGGGTAGGAGTCGAGAGGTGAAGAGTGTATGTGTGTGTGTCTGCGTGTGTGCTTGCGTGTGTGTGAGTGCGTGTGTGTGTGTGCATGTGTCTTCGTTCAGCTCGCAGAGATAAGAATATAGCCGGGTCAAGAAGGCCCTGCCTGTCGTAAGAGGCGACTAATGGGTAGAAGTCGAGAGGTGAAGAGTGTATGTGTGTGTGTGCGTGTGTATGTGTGTGTGAGTATCTGTGTGTATGTGTGTGTGTGTCCATCGGCTCGCAGAGATAAGAATACGGCCGTGGCAAGAAGGCAATGCTTGCTGTAAGGAGCGACTAATGGGTAGGAGTCGAGAGTTGAAGAGTGTACGTGTGTGTGTGTGTGCGTGTGTAAGTGTTTGTGTGTGTGTGTGTATGTATCTGTGTGTCCGTTTGGCTCGCAGAGATAAGAATACGGCCGAGGCAAGAAGGCCATGCCTGTCGTAAGAGGCGGATAATGGGTTGGAGTCGAGAGGTTAAGAGGGTATTTGTGTGTGTGCGTGTATGTGTGTGTGCATGTGTGCGTGCGTGTGTGTGTGAGTGTGTGTGCGTGTCCGTTCGGCTCGCAGATACAGGAATAAGGCCGAGGCAAGAAGGCCCTGCCTGTCGTAAGGGGCGACTATTGGGTAGGAGTCGAGAGGTTAAGAGTGTATTTGTGTGTGTATGTGTGCGTGTGTGTGTGTGTGCGTGTGTGCGTGCGTGTGTATGTGTGTATGTGTCTGTTTGGCTCGCAGAGATGAGAACACAGCCGTGGCAAGCAGGCCATGCCTGTCGTAAGAAGCGACTAATGGGTAGGAGTCGAGAGGTGAAGAGTGTATGTGTGTGTGCGTGTGTGCGTGTGTGCGTGTGTAGGTGCATGTGTGAGTGTGTGTGTATGTGTGTGTGTAAAGGCAATGCTTGCTGTAAGAAGCGACTAATGGGTAGGAGTCGAGAGTTGAAGAATGTACGTGTGTGTGTCTGCCTGTGTAAGTGTGTGTGTGTATGTATGTGTGTGTCTGTTTGGCTCGCAGAGATAAGAATACGGCCGAGGCAAGAAGACCATGCCTGTCGTAAGAGGCGGCTAATGGGTTGGAGTCGAGAGGTGAAGAGGATATTTGTGTGTGTGCGTGCGTGTATGTGTGTGTGTGCGTGTGTGCGTGCGTGTTTGTTTGTGTGTGTGTGTGTCCGTTCGGCTTTGCAGAGATAAGAATACGGCCGAGGCAAGAAGGCCCTGCCGGTCTTAAGGGGCGACTAATGGGTAGGAGTCGAGAGGTGAAGAGTGTATGTGTGTGTGTGTGTGCGTGTGTGCGTGTGTGCATGTGTGTGTGCGTGTGTGAGTGTGTATGTATGTGTGTGTGTCCGTTCGGCTTGCAGGGATAAGAATACGGCAGTGGCAAGATGGCCATGCCTATCGTAAGAGGCGACTAATAGGTAGGAGCCGAGAGGTGAAGAGTGTATTTGTGTGTGTGTGTGTGCGTGTATGTGTGTGTGTGCGTGTGTGCGTGCGTGTTTGTTTGTGTGTGTGTGTGTCCGTTCGGCTTTGCAGAGATAAGAATACGGCCGAGGCAAGAAGGCCCTGCCGGTCTTAAGGGGCGACTAATGGGTAGGAGTCGAGAGGTGAAGAGTGTATGTGTGTGTGTGTGTGTGCGTGTGTGCGTGTGTGCATGTGTGTGTGCGTGTGTGAGTGTGTATGTATGTGTGTGTGTCCGTTCGGCTTGCAGGGATAAGAATACGGCAGTGGCAAGATGGCCATGCCTATCGTAAGAGGCGACTAATAGGTAGGAGCCGAGAGGTGAAGAGTGTATTTGTGTGTGTGTGTGCGTGTATGTGTGTGTGTGCGTGTGTGCGTGCGTGTTTGTTTGTGTGTGTGTGTGTCCGTTCGGCTTTGCAGAGATAAGAATACGGCTGAGGCAAGAAGGCCCTGCCGGTCTTAAGAGGCGACTAATGGGTAGGAGTCGAGAGGTGAAGAGTGTATGTGTGTGTGTGCGTGTGTGCGTGTGTGTGCGTGTGTGTGTGTGTGAGTATGTGTGTGTGTATGTGTGTGTGTGTGTGTGTCCATCGGCTCGCAGAGATAAGAATACGGCCGTGGCAAGAAGGCAATGCTTGCTGTAAGGAGCGACCAATGTGTACGAGTCGAGAGATGAAGAGTGTACGTGTGTGTGTGTGCGTGTGTTCGAGTGTGTGTGCGTGTGTAAGTGTGTGTGTGTGTGTGTATGTATGTGTGTGTCCGTTTGGCTCGCAGAGATGAGAATACGGCCGAGGCAAGAAGGCCATGCCTGTCGTAAGGGGCGACTATTGGGTAGGAGTCGAGAGGTTAAGAGTCTATTTGTGTGTTTATGTGTGCGCGCGCGTGTATGTGTGTGTGTGCGTGTGTGCGTGCGTGTGTGTATGTGTGTATGTGCCTGTTTAGCTCGCAGAGATAAGAACACGGCCTTGGCAAGCAGGCCATGCCTGTCGTAAGAAGCGACTAATGGGTAGGAGTCGAGAGGTGAAGAGTGTATGTGTGTGTGTGCGTGTATGTGTGTGTGCATGTGTGCGTGCGTGTGTGTGTGAGTGTGTGTGTGTGTCCGTTCGGCTCGCAGAGATAAGAATACGGCCGAGGCAAGAAGGCCCTGCCTGTCGTAAGGAGCGACTATTTGGTAGGAGTCAAGAGGATAAGAGTGTATTTGTGTGTGTATGTGTGCTGGCGTGTGTGTGGGTGTGCGTGTGTGCGTGCGTGTGTAAATGTGTGTATGTGCCTGTTTGGCTCGCAGAGATAAGAACACGGCCGTGACAAGTAGGCCATGCCTGTCGTAAGAAGCGACCAATGGGTAGGAGTCGAGAGATGAAGAGTGTACGTGTGTGTGTGTTTGTGCGTGTGTTCGTGTGTGTGTGCGTGTGTAAGTGTGTGTGTATGTATGTGTGTGTCCGTTTGGCTCGCAGAAATGAGAGTACAGCCGAGGCAAGAAGGCCATGACTGACGTAAGAGGCGGCTAATGGGTAGGAGTCGAGAAGTGAAGGGGGTATTTGTGTGTGTGCGTGTGTGCGTGTATGTGTGTGTTTGTGTGTGTGCGTGTGTGTGTGAGTGTGTGTGTGTGTCCGTTCGGCTCGCAGAGGTAATAATACGGCCGAGGCAGAAAGGCCCTGCCTGTCGTAACGGGCGACTAATGGGTGGGAGTCGAGAGGTGAAGAGTGTATTTGTGTGTGTATGTGTGCGTGTGCGTTTGTGTCTGTTTGTGTGAGTGCGTGTGTGTGCATGTGTCTTCGTTCAGCTCGCAGAGATAAGAATATAGCCGGGTCAAGAAGGCCCTGCCTGTCCTAAGAGGCGACTAATTGTTAGGAGCCGAGAGGTGAAGAGTGTATGTGTGCGTGTGTGGGTGTGTGTGTGTGTGAGTGTGAGTGTGTGTGTGTGTGTGTCTGCTCGGCTAGCAGAGATAAGAACACGGCCGTGGCAAGAAGACCCTGCCTGTCGTAAGAGGCGACTAATGGGTAGGAGTCGAGAGGTGAAGAGTGTACGTGTGTGTGTGTGCGTGTGTTCGTGTGTGTGTGCGTGTGTGAGAGTGTGTGTGTATGTGTATCTCTGTGTGTGTCCGTTCAGCTCGCATAGATAAGAATACGGCCGAGGCAAGATAGCCCTGCCTGTCGTAAGAGGCGACTAATGGGAAGGGTCGAGAGGTGAAGAGTGTACGTGTGTGTCTGTGCGTGTGTTCGTGTGTGTGTGCGTGTGTGAGAGTGTGTGTGTGTGTATCTCTGTGTGTGTCCGTTCAGCTCGCAGAGATAAGAATACGGCCGAGGCAAGATGGCTCTGCCTGTCGTAAGAGGCGACTAATGGGTAGGAGTCGAGAGGTGAAGAGTGACTGTGTGTGTATGTGTGCGTGTGCGTTTGTGTCTGTGTTGGTGCGTGTGTGCTTGCGTGTGTGTTAGTGCGTGTGTGTGTGCATTTGTCTTCGTTTAGCTCGTAGAGATAAGAATATGGCCGGGTCAAGAAGGCCCTGCCTGTCGTAAGTGGCGACTAATGGGTAGGAGTCGAGAGGTGAAGACTGTATGTGTGCGTGTGTGCGTGTGTGTGTGTGTGTGAGTGTGCGTGAGAGTGTGTATGTGTGTGTGTGTCCCTTAGGCTCGAAGAGATAAGAATACGGCCGTATCAAGAAAGCCCTGCCTGTCGTAAGAGGCGACTAATTATTAGGAGTCGAGAGGTGAAGAGTGTATGTGTGTGTGTGTGTGTGTGTGTGTGTGTGTGTGTGTGTGTGTGTGAGAGAGAGAGTGTGTGTGTGTGTGTCCGTTCGGTTTGCAGAGATAAGAATACGGCTGTGGCAAGAAGGCCCTGCATGTCGTAAAGGCAACTAATAAGTAGGAGTCGAGAGGTGAAAAGTGTATTTGTTTGTGTGTGTGCGTGAGTGCGTGTGTCTGTGTGCGTGTTTACGTGCGTGTGTATGTGAGTGTGTGTGTGTCCGTTCGGCTAACAGAGATAAGAACACGGCCGTGGCAAGAAGAACCTGCCTGTCGTAAGAGGCGACTAATCGGTAGGAGTCGAGAAATGAAGAGTGTACGTGTGTGTGTGTGCGTGTGTACGTGTGTGTGTGCGTGTGTGAGAGTGTGTGTGTATGTGTATCTCAGTGTGTGTCCGTTCTGCTCGCAGAGATAAGAATACGGCCGAGGCAAGATGGCCCTGCCTGTCGTAAGAGGCGACTAATGGGAAGGGTCGAGAGGTGAAGAGTGATTGTGTGTGTGTGTGTGTGTATGTGTATGTGTGCGTGTGTGTGTGTGTCTGTGCGTGTGCGTGTGTGTGTGCGTGTGTGTGAGTGCGTGTGTGTGTGTGCGTGTGTTTTCGTTCAGCTCGCGGAGATGAGAAAACGGCCTTGGCAAGAAAGCACTGCCTGTCGTAAGAGGCGACTAATGGGTAGGAGTCGAGAGGTGGATAGTGTATGTGTGTGTGCGTGCGTGTGTGCGTGTATGTGCGTGTATGTGTGAGTGTGTATGTGTGTATGTGTGTGAGTCCTTTCGGCTTGCAGAAATAAGAATACGGCCGAGGCAAAAAGGCCCTGCCTGTCATAAGAGGCGTCTAATTGTTAGGATTCGAGAGGTGAAGAGTGTATGTGTGTGCTCGTGTGTGCGTATGTGTGTGTGCGTGAGTGTGTGTGTGTATGTGTGTGTGTGTGTCCCTTTGGCTCGCAGAGATAAGAAAACAGCCGTAACAAGCAGGCCATGTATGTCGTAAGAAGCGACTAATGGGTAGTAGTCGAGAGGTGAAGAGTGTATGTGTGTGTGCGTGTGTGTGTGTGTAAGTATGTGTGTGTATGTATATGTCTGTGTGTGTGTCCCTTCGATTCGCAGAGATAAGAATACAGTCGTGGCAAGAAGGCCATGCCTGCTGCAAGAGGCGACTAATTGGTAGGAGTCAAGAGGTGAAGAGTGTACGTGTGTGTGTGTGTGCGTGTGTTCGTGTGTGTGTGCTTGTGTTTGTGTGTGCGTGTGTGTGTGCGTGTGTGCGTGCGTGTATGTATGAGTGTGTGTGTGTCCGTTCGGCTCGCAGAGATAAGAAAACGGCCGTGGTTAGCAGGCCATGCCTGTCTTAAGAGGCGTCTAATAAGTAGAATTTGAGAGGTGGAGAGTGTATGTGTGTGTGTGAGTGTATGTGTGTGTGTTTGTGTTGGTGTGTGCGTGTGCTTATGTGTGTGTGTGTGTGTTTGTGTTTGTGTGTGTGTATGGGTATGCGTGTGTGTGTGTGTTTGTGCGTGTGCGTGTGTTTGTGCGTGTGCTTGCGTGTGTGCGTGTGTGTGTGCGTGTGCGTGTGCGTGTTTGTGTGCGTGTGGGTGAGTACGTGTGTGTGTGCCTGTGCGTGTGCGTGTGTGTATGCGTGCGTGCGTGCGTGTGTGTGCGTGTGTGCGTTTGCGTGTGTGTGTATGTGTGTGTGCGCGTGTGTGTGCCTGTGGCACCCTTGCGCTCGCAGAGATAAGAATACGTCCGAGGCAAGAAGGCCCTGCCTGTCGTAAGAGGCGACTAATTGTTAGGATTCGAGAGGTGAAGAGTGTATGTGTGTGTGTGCGCGTGTGTGCGTGTGTGTGTGCGTGAATGTGTGTGTATGTGTGTGTGTGTCCCTTCGGCTCGCAGATATAAAAAAACGGCCGTGGCAAGCAGGCCATGCCTGTCGTAAGAGGCGACTAATGGGTAGGAGTCGAGAGGTGAAAAGTGTATGTGTGTATGCGTGTGTGCGTGTGTATGTGTATGAGTATGTGTGTGTGTATGTGTATGTGTGTGTGTGTCCCTTCGGCTCGCAGAGTTAAGAATACGGCCGTGGCAAGAAGGCCATGCCTGCTGTAAGTGGCAACTGATAGGTAGGAGCCGAGAGGTGAAGAGTGTAGTTGTGTGTGTGTGTGCGTGTGTTTGTGTGTGCGTGTGTGCGTGCTTGTTTGTTTGTGTGTGTGTGTGTCCGTTCGGCCCGCCGAGATGAGAACACGGCCGTGGAAAGAAGGCCCTGCCTGTCGTAGGAGGCGACTAATGGGTAGGAGTCGAGAGGTGAAGAGTGTATGTGTGTGTGCGTGTGTGCGTGTGTGCGTGTGTGTGTGCGTGTGTGAATGTGTGTGTATGTGTCCGTTCGGCTTGCAGAGATAAGAATACGTCCGAGGCAAAAAGGCCCTGCCGGTCGTAAGAGGCGACTAATGGGTAGGATTCGAGAGGTGAAGAGTGTATGTGTGTGTGTGCGTGTGTGCGTGTGTCTGTGTGCGTGTGTACGTGCGTGTGTTTGTAAGTGTCTGTATGTGTGTCCGTTCGGCTCGCAGAGATAAGAACACGGCCGTGGCAAGAAGGCCCTGCCTATCGTAAGAGGCGACTATTAGGTAGGAGCCGAGAGGTGAAGAGTGTATTTGTGTGTGTGTGTGCGTGTGTGCGTGTGTGTGTGTGTGTGAGTGTGTCTGTGTGTGTCCGCTTGGCTAGCAGAGATAAGAATACGGCCGTAGCAAGATGGCCATGCCTATCGTAAGAGGCGACTAATAGGTAGGAGCCGAGAGGTGAAAAGTGTATTTGTGTGTGTGTGTGCGTGTGTGCGTGCGTGTTTGTGAGTGTGTGTGTCTGTTCGGCTCGCAGGGATGAAAACACGGCCGTGGAAAGAAAGCCCTGCCTGTCGTAAGAGGCGACTAATGGGTAGGAGTCGAGAGGTGAAGAGTGTATGTGTGTGTGCGTGTGAGTGTGTGTGTATGTATGTGCGAGAGTGTGTGTGTATGTGGGTGTGTTTCACTTCGGCTCGCAAAGATAAGAATACAGCCGTGGCAAGAGGTGACTAAGTACGTGCGTGTGTATGTAAAACACGGCCGTGGAAAGAAAGCCCTGCCTGTCGTAAGAGGCGACTAATGGGTAGGAGTCGAGAGGTGAAGAGTGTATGTGCGTGTGTGTGTGTGTGTGTGCGTGTGTTCAGTGTGTGTGCGTGTGTAAGTGTGTGTGTATGTATGTATGTGTGTGTCCGTTTGGCTCGCAGAGATGATAATACGGCCGAGGCAAGAAGGCCATGCCTGTCGTAAGAGGCGACTAATAAGTAGAAGTTGAGAGGTGCAGAGTGTATATGTGTGTGTGAGTGTATGTGTGTGTGTTTGTGTTGGTGTGTGCGTGTGCTTATGTGTGTGTTTGTATTTGTGTGTGTGTATGGGTATGCGTGTGTGTGTGTGTGTGTGTTTGTGCGTGTGCGTGTGTTTGTGCGTGTGCTTGCGTGTGTGCGTGTGCGTGTGTGTGAGTGTGTGTGTGTGTCCGTTCGGCTCGCAGAGAGAAGAATACGGCCGAGGCAAGAAGGCCCTGCATGTCGTAAGAGGCGACTATTAGGTAGGAGCCGAGAGGTGAAGAGTGTATTTGTGTGTGTGTGTGCGTGTGTGCGTGTGTGTGTGTGTGTGAGTGTGTCTGTGTGTGTCCGCTTGGCTAGCAGAGATGAAAACACGGCCGTGGAAAGAAAGCCCTGCCTGTCGTAAGAGGCGACTAATGGGTAGGAGTCGAGAGGTGAAGAGTGTATGTGTGTGTGCGTGTGAGTGTGTGTGTATGTATGTGCGAGAGTGTGTGTGTATGTGGGTGTGTTTCACTTCGGCTCGCAAAGATAAGAATACAGCCGTGGCAAGAGGTGACTAAGTACGTGCGTGTGTATGTAAAACACGGCCGTGGAAAGAAAGCCCTGCCTGTCGTAAGGGGCGACTCTTGGGTAGGAGTCGAGAGGTTAAGAGTGTATTTGTGTGTGTATGTGTGCGCGCGTGTGTGTGTGTGCGTGTTTGCGTGCGTGTGTGTATGTGTATGTGTCTTCGTTCAGCTCGCAGAGATAAGAATATAGCCGGGTCAAGAAGGCCCTGCCTGTCGTAAGAGGCGACTAATGGGTAGAAGTCGAGAGGTGAAGAGTGTATGTGTGTGTGTGCGTGTGTATGTGTGTGTGAGTATCTGTGTGTATGTGTGTGTGTGTCCATCGGCTCGCAGAGATAAGAATACGGCCGTGGCAAGAAGGCAATGCTTGCTGTAAGTAGCGACTAATGGGTAGGAGTCGAGAGTTGAAGAGTGTACGTGTGTGTGTGTGCGTGTGTAAGTGTTTGTGTGTGTGTGTGTATGTATCTGTGTGTCCGTTTGGCTCGCAGAGATAAGAATACGGCCGAGGCAAGAAGGCCATGCCTGTCGTAAAAGGCGGATAATGGGTTGGAGTCGAGAGGTTAAGAGGGTATTTGTGTGTGTGCGTGTATGTGTGTGTGCATGTGTGCGTGCGTGTGTGTGTGAGTGTGTGTGCGTGTCCGTTCGGCTCGCAGATACAGGAATAAGGCCGAGGCAAGAAGGCCCTGCCTGTCGTAAGGGGCGACTATTGGGTAGGAGTCGAGAGGTTAAGAGTGTATTTGTGTGTGTATGTGTGCGCGTGTGTGTGTGTGCGTGTGTGCGTGCGTGTGTATGTGTGTATGTGTCTGTTTGGCTCGCAGAGATGAGAACACAGCCGTGGCAAGCAGGCCATGCCTGTCGTAAGAAGCGACTAATGGGTAGGAGTCGAGAGGTGAAGAGTGTATGTGTGTGTGCGTGTGTGCGTGTGTGCGTGTGTAGGTGCATGTGTGAGTGTGTGTGTATGTGTGTGTGTAAAGGCAATGCTTGCTGTAAGGAGCGACTAATGGGTAGGAGTCGAGAGTTGAAGAATGTACGTGTGTGTGTCTGCCTGTGTAAGTGTGTGTGTGTATGTATGTGTGTGTCTGTTTGGCTCGCAGAGATAAGAATACGGCCGAGGCAAGAAGACCATGCCTGTCGTAAGAGGCGGCTAATGGGTTGGAGTCGAGAGGTGAAGAGGGTATTTGTGTGTGTGCGTGCGTGTATGTGTGTGTGTGCGTGTGTGCGTGCGTGTTTGTTTGTGTGTGTGTGTGTCCGTTCGGCTTTGCAGAGATAAGAATACGGCCGAGGCAAGAAGGCCCTGCCGGTCTTAAGGGGCGACTAATGGGTAGGAGTCGAGAGGTGAAGAGTGTATGTATGTGTGTGTGTGTGCGTGTGTGCGTGTGTGCATGTGTGTGTGCGTGTGTGAGTGTGTATGTATGTGTGTGTGTCCGTTCGGCTTGCAGGGATAAGAATACGGCAGTGGCAAGATGGCCATGCCTATCGTAAGAGGCGACTAATAGGTAGGAGCCGAGAGGTGAAGAGTGTATTTGTGTGTGTGTGTGCGTGTATGTGTGTGTGTGCGTGTGTGCGTGCGTGTTTGTTTGTGTGTGTGTGTGTCCGTTCGGCTTTGCAGAGATAAGAATACGGCCGAGGCAAGAAGGCCCTGCCGGTCTTAAGGGGCGACTAATGGGTAGGAGTCGAGAGGTGAAGAGTGTATGTGTGTGTGTGTGTGCGTGTGTGCGTGTGTGCATGTGTGTGTGCGTGTGTGAGTGTGTATGTATGTGTGTGTGTCCGTTCGGCTTGCAGGGATAAGAATACGGCAGTGGCAAGATGGCCATGCCTATCGTAAGAGGCGACTAATAGGTAGGAGCCGAGAGGTGAAGAGTGTATTTGTGTGTGTGTGTGCGTGTATGTGTGTGCGTGCGTGTGTTCGTGCGTGTTTGTTTGTGTGTGTGTGTGTGTCCGTTCGGCTTTGCAGAGATAAGAATACGGCTGAGGCAAGAAGGCCCTGCCGGTCTTAAGAGGCGACTAATGGGTAGGAGTCGAGAGGTGAAGAGTGTATGTGTGTGTGCGTGTGTGCGTGTGTGTGCGTGTGTGTGTGTGTGAGTATGTGTGTGTGTATGTGTGTGTGTGTGTGTCCATCGGCTCGCAGAGATAAGAATACGGCCGTGGCAAGAAGGCAATGCTTGCTGTAAGGAGCGACCAATGTGTACGAGTCGAGAGATGAAGAGTGTACGTGTGTGTGTGTGCTTGTGTTCGAGTGTGTGTGCGTGTGTAAGTGTGTGTGTGTGTGTATGTATGTGTGTGTCCGTTTGGCTCGCAGAGATGAGAATACGGCCGAGGCAAGAAGGCCATGCCTGTCGTAAGGGGCGACTATTGGGTAGGAGTCGAGAGGTTAAGAGTCTATTTGTGTGTGTATGTGTGCGCGCGCGTGTATGTGTGTGTGTGCGTGTGTGCGTGCGTGTGTGTATGTGTGTATGTGCCTGTTTAGCTCGCAGAGATAAGAACACGGCCTTGGCAAGCAGGCCATGCCTGTCGTAAGAAGCGACTAATAGGTAGGAGTCGAGAGGTGAAGAGTGTATGTGTGTGTGTGCGTGTATGTGTGTGTGCATGTGTGCGTGCGTGTGTGTGTGAGTGTGTGTGTGTGTGTCCGTTCGGCTCGCAGAGATAAGAATACGGCCGAGGCAAGAAGGCCCTGCCTGTCGTAAGGAGCGACTATTTGGTAGGAGTCAAGAGGATAAGAGTGTATTTGTGTGTGTATGTGTGCTGGCGTGTGTGTGGGTGTGCGTGTGTGCGTGCGTGTGTAAATGTGTGTATGTGCCTGTTTGGCTCGCAGAGATAAGAACACGGCCGTGACAAGTAGGCCATGCCTGTCGTAAGAAGCGACCAATGGGTAGGTGTTACGTTCCAAATTTAAAGTAGAAAGTCCCACCTCTATTTTATCAAAATTTAAATAATTCAGGACGTGTAAGAGCGGTTGCCTATAATATATTATAAGCAAGGTGGCGAAAATAAAATTAGTAATTTTTAAATAGGGGTAATGTCTGGCAAATTGTGCTGAAGTTAAGGGAACACGTCCTCTTTTTTGTGAAGAAACTAATTTAGATCGTTCTTTCTAGAGTTATCTTGGAAGAATTGGGATCATAAAATTGAAATTTTTGAATCTCGGTATTATTCGGTGACCTCCGTGTGTCAAGTTGTCAAGTGTTCGGAAAGACGACGGAAAGAAAGTGATTCCAGATTTGACGGTGTTACTGAAAGGTTGGGCTAGATTAAAAACGGCATTTTGTTTTTTTGCTTTTGCTGCTGTTCCATGTGGGATCTGGACTAGTCCGAACCGTGTGGATATTCAAGGGGATTTGCTGCCTTCGTGGAAGGGTTTTTTTGGAATATCCACAATTTCGCTAAAAAAAGCGGATCTACAGTACACGTGAATACCGGGAGTCGTATTTAGATCAAGAAATTAGCCTTAATCACGAGTCCAAATAGCCGGCTACGCTTCGGTCCAATTTGGGATATTTCAAACCCCTAATCTGGCTAAGAAGGGTGAGTGTTAGAACATTTCGTTTTTAATTAATTAAAAAGTTGTAGTTATTTTTTTATCCCATCTCTAAAAAGCTATTCACATTTTTATCAGTTTTCATACATTCAAGTTCGGAGACAAGTTTTTTTTTGTATTGCTCCATTATCGCCAAAAGGCAGATAAACAAAGTGTTAAAATCAATATATTTATTTCCAAATAATTATTTTAGACACAGATGGTAATTAATGTTTTCTTGCTTCAGGGTTGGTTGGTTTGTTTGTTTTTTTCTGCTTCTTCTTCTTCGTATTTTTCCGTCTGGCTGTAATTTTTAACTTTTCAACATTGTCACACAAGTCTATGTACAGCGACAAGCGTATGGGATTTTGGATTGAAGACACGCTGAACTATAACTGGAATTCCACGCGGTGAAGTATATGAAAATTCGAGGTATGGATCGATAATTAATTTTCAACGGAAGATTTAAGCGCCGTCTAATTTGGTTTGCGGAATACAATAGTTTTTTTAAAGATTATTTGCTGTTAGTTTTTATTTTCATATTTACAAATACTTTACAGATTTTTTTTAAAGATAATTTGCGGTTTATTTTATTAATTCAATATTTACACATACCTATTTTAATTTTGTAAACTGCGTCTAAGGGGGGGTTATATATTTGAGATTTATTTTTTTTATATTATTTTCTGCGCACGCACTTGAGCTCACGTGGTGTCCTATTTGCGTTAATTATTTTTTTTGGTTGGTATTGAACCGCACACCCCTTAGCGTCCGGTACTTTTGATACGTCTTACCTTTCATTTTGTTCTGTTAAATAGAAATAACTTATGAATTTTTGTTAGGCAAGTAGAAGCCGCATTTTTATATTATTTTTTTATTAAGCCTATGGTAAAGTTAAATAATATTGTAATATGTAGTATGTATGTATTTATTTTCAACTATTTTGGGAATCTATTTATTAAAATTGACTAAATTCTAATCTGACAATTTCATTTATTTTTTTTTATTTATTCAGGTTGTATACTGTTACTTAGTATTTTAGTAGTAAACCTATTGGTAAGTTGGTGGTTTATTGAATAGTAACGTAGGGAAGGCTGTGGGCCAATTTACCTGGCGCCCCTGATATAACTTCGGATTTTTTTTGTTTTGTGGACCGCACGACCATCTCCACTGTTTTGTCTAGCCGCGAGCCATTCCCAGACTGTCACCGTATAGTACTTTTCTTTCCGGGTGTACGTCTGATTTATATTTGGTACATTTTATAATTTTTTTTATATAGATTCGGTTTTGTACGCCACATATTTTGGCGCCCAACGTGGGGCCCTTAATTAATTAACCGTTTTTTTGTCAACCCCTTGTGTAGATTCCTTTTAATTAGTTAACCTAACGTGTTTGGGCTTTAATTGACTAACTTTGATTTATTTACTTTACCACTGGTTTTGCACTTAGTAGTAGTCTTAGAACTTCGTGTTTAGTGGAAGTGTATGCCAAGAAGTGCTTACTAGTTTTTTTTTGTGTGACGTGAAGTTGGAAGAAGCCAAAAATGGAACTTAAAAGAAGATACTTTGAAGTGGTGTTGTGGAACTTAGAAGAATTATGGATATATTAGGACTTTGAAATATTTCTATTTCAGTTGGAGTTCAAATTTATTTTTTTGAGAAGTTGGACTTCGAAATTCTACATTGTGGTTTAACTTAGTTATGTTAGGGAATGTAAAATCTTTTTTTGAGATTATGTTGTGACTTGTAATTTGTTCTGAAACAATGAAATTTTGAAAATCTTTTGTGAAATTTTATAGATTGAATAAAGCGACTATTACTTTTATTTTGCTTTTGGTTTGCTCCCATTAATAAAGTAAACTGTACCTGTGTGTTAATATTTTTACTTATATCTTGATTTTGTTTGAATATTTGCTCCTTTCGGTTGATACATTTTTTTTTAAATTTTGAACTTTGGCAAGATGGTGCGAAAACTTGTACCCAACTACTTAAGGAAAGAGGAACTGGAATATGAACTCAAAATTCGTGGAGTGTCTACTGGCACTGTTGAGTCTATGAGGTCTAGTCTGTCTGATGCACTTAGTCGTGAGGCAGCAAATGAAAGCTTTAGATATCCTGAGCACCCATTCACCTTTTCACAGGATAAAACTGCAATCGAGACTAAACTTGCGGAGCTGAATACGGCTGTTGGAAAGTTTGCCGGAACTCCTACTTGTGCTGAGTCCTTGAGATTGCGGACACAGATTAACCATGTCTTGGGGAGAATTGATCTTATGGTAATGCCAACAGGTGATGATGCAGACGCAGCCCAGGTTGTTAAGTCAGACTTTCTTGCTGAGATTTTGAAGTTGTCACAGGATTTACATGATAAGCAGCATCCAATCGGATCTGGTTCGGTACCAGTAGCGCTCGATGTGATTTCGGTTTTAAATCAGTCTTTTCAGGCAGGGGTAGGACAAGTTCATGCTTCTTCTCCTGGAGCGATGTCACAAGCTGGTAATAATGTTTTTTCAGGGTCTGTCTCTAGTTTTTCTTCTGGGATGATACTTCCTCATAAATGGGGAATAGAAAAGTTTTCAGGTTCTGCTAGGGGTATGTCTATTTCTGCATTTTTTGAGATGGTGAATGAATTGAGTCTCGCTCGTCATGTACCAGATAGTATACTTTTGGAATCAGGTATAGATTTATTTTCGGATAAAGCCTATCAGTTTTATAAAGATGTTCGTCTACGTGTAGGGAGTTGGGCTGAATTAGTTGAAGAGTTTCGTAGGGAGTACCTGTCAGCTCACCATGGGGAAGCGCTTTTTGAAGAGCTTCGGAGGAGAACTCAGCATTCGTCTGAGACTATTGGAGTTTACTTGGCAATAATGAATAGTTACTTTAATCGCTTGCGTTGTCATGTTCCAGAGGAAGTTAAATTGTCTATAGTTATTAGGAATTTGCATCCGTTCTATCAAGATAGATTACGTGATCCTTTGCCAGCTACCTTGGAGGAACTTCGTGTTCTATGTCGCAGTATGGAGGAAAGACGTGATTGTATTAGGAACTATGTTGAACCGAATAGTAGGAAAATGAATACTTTGGAAAAGGACCTAGCTTATATCAGTGTGGATGCTGAAAGTTTTAGTAGTGTTAGTGAGGGTCCTGTTGCTTCATCCGAATCGGAGTCGGCTAGAGGAAAGTTTAGGACTTTAATCTGTTATCGTTGTAATCAGTCAGGCCATAAGGCAGTAGGGTGTCTAATGAAGAAGGAGGCTGTTCACTGTTTTAAGTGTAAGAAAGAAGGGTTTACAGTCAGAACTTGTCCTTCGTGTAATTCGGGAAACGGAAGGAAGCGCACCTAACTGGTCGAAGAGGTGTTGCCGACGTTGACTCGACCAACCTACGTCCTATTTTAGACTTTATTTTACATCATTCCGAAGGAGATGAACGTCCATATTTGAAAGTTAAAGTCTTAGGAAAGGAAATTTTGGGATTATTGGATTCTGGTGCTTCAAAGACCATTGTAGGAAGAACTGGTTGGAAATTTTTACAAAACTTGGGTTTAGAGTTGGATACTTCGAAGAAGATCGTTTGTAGAGTGGCGAATGGTCAGATGTGTGAATCGTTGGGGGAATGTTTAGTACCTTTCATGGTTAGGGATCGCTTGCGTGTCTTGCCAGTATTAGTTATTTTGGACGTACCGCACATTCTGATTTTAGGATCTGATTTTTGGCGTGTTATGGGTATCGTTCCAGATTTGAGGCATAACGAATGGTATTTTTCGGACGCTCCAGCAATGGTAGGTTCAGTGGATCATCTCCGAGGTCAAACTATTTTGACCGATGCAGAGAAGTCGCAATTGGAGGAAGTTATTAATAGAAGTCGTGAACTAATGGGCACTTCTCTTGGTTGTACTGATGTCACTGAGCATGTGATTGTTTGTAAATCTGCACCCATAAAACAACGTTACTATCCTGTATCCCCAGTAATCCAAAGCCATATTGATAAAGAGCTAGAAGATATGTTGGCGAAAGGAGTAGTGGAGCGATCGAATAGTGCTTGGTCGTCCCCGATTCTCTTGGTGAAAAAAAAGGTTCCAGAAGGTGAAGAACCAAAATGGAGGTTCTGCGTAGACTATCGAAAGCTTAATGCCGTAACAGAGAGGGATGGCTACCCATTACCGTACATCTCTAATATTTTAAATAAATTAAAGAACGCGCATTATCTTTCCACCATAGACATTAAGTCGGCGTATTGGCAGGTACCTGTTGCTAAGGCTTCCAGGCCTTATACTGCTTTTACGGTTCCTGGTCGAGGTCTTTTTCAGTTTTGCAGAATGCCTTTTGGATTACATAATGCCCCGGCTACATGGCAGAGGTTGATAGATCGTGTCCTCGGTCCGGAGTTGGAACCCTATGTTTTTACTTACTTGGATGACGTGGTCATCGTGACAAAGTCTATTGAAGAACATGTAAGGATCTTAGAGGAAGTCTTTAGACGCTTGAGAGAAGCTAAGTTAACCGTTAGCTGGGATAAATGTCAATTTTGTAGACCGGAACTAAAGTATTTGGGTCATGTGGTTGATAGGAATGGACTACATGTTGATGGTGATAAGGTCAAGGCTATGCTACGTATCCCAACACCCACATCCGTCAAGGAAGTTCGTAGCATCATAGGCACATTTTCCTGGTATCGAAGATTTATTCCTTCCTTTGCGACACTACTAGCTCCAATTACAGCGATATTGAAGAAAGGAAGAAAATTCAATTGGACCCCGAGTTGTGAAGAATCTTTTCAGAAAATAAAAGAATGTCTAGTTTCTGCTCCGATACTTAATTGTCCTGACTACAATTTGCCTTTTGTTGTCCAATGTGATGCCTCAGGATATGGAGTGGGCGCCGTGTTATTGCAGCCAGGCCCGGATGGTGACGAAGTAATTAGTTTCCTGAGCAGATCACTAACGCGTCAAGAAAGGAATTTTTCCACGACGGAACGGGAATGTTTAGCTGTGTTATGGGCAGTCGAAAAACTGCGTCCTTATTTGGAGGGTGTTCCGTTTACGGTCGTGACTGATCACGCATCCCTCGTATGGCTTCAAAATTTGAAGGATCCTACTGGAAGATTAGCTCGATGGGCGGTAAGATTGCAACAATATGACTTTAAGATTGTGCATCGGAAAGGAAAAGAACATGTTGTCCCCGATTTGTTATCTCGGTCAGTTCCCGTGCTTGATATGGTTGAAGAGGTTGTACCGCTTCCTAGTGGTGATAGTTGGTATGATAAACTTTGTAGAAAAATCGAGTCTAATCCCTTGAAGTATCCTCAGTGGAGAATGTCTGGTGGCAAACTTTATAAATACATCCGTCCCAGTCATGGATTTTTGGTCGAGGAAGCGGACAATTGGAAGGAAGTCGTTCCTAAGGGTCAACGATTGGAAGTGCTGAAGTTGTGTCATGATAGTCCTTTAGCAGGTCATATGGGGATCCTGAAAACTTATAAGCGTATTAACGAGAAGTATTTTTGGCCGAAACTGCGGAGTGATGTGTCTCGTTACGTTGGACGTTGCTCACTGTGTGCCATGCATAAGGTGGAACAAGGTAAGCCCAAAGGCTTTATGACTCCTCAACCTAAAGCTACTCAACCATGGGAGATAGTAGCAACCGATCTTATGGGACCTTTCCCAAGATCAACTCAAGGCTATAAGTTTATCTTAGTGGTAATGGATGTGTTTAGTAAATTTTCTTTGGTATTTCCGTTGCGATCCTCAAAAGCCGTGCATGTCGTTAAGAAAATAGAAGAAGAAGTTTTTCTCGTATTTGGAGTTCCACGTCTGTTACTATGTGATAATGGTGTCCAGTATACTTCGGGTATTTTCAAGAAAATGATGGAAACCTATGGTGTCTCAGTTCGTTATAATGCGTTGTATCATCCACAGTGCAATCCATCTGAACGCTATAACCGAACCCTTAAAACAATGATGGCAACTTATATAGCTGACAACCATAGGAAGTGGGATGAAAATTTGGCCAAACTAGCATGTGCTACGCGCACTGCATACCACGAGTCGACTGGTCAAGATCCCTACTTCATAAATTTCGGTCGGAAGATGGTAGTGGATGGACGAGATTTTTCCCGAAAGGACAAACTCGGAGACCCGGAGGACGAAGTAGCTAAAATGGGATATAATCGATCGCGTGGACTCCAGGAATTATTTGTTGATGTTAGAAAACGTTTAGATAAAGCTTCGGCTAAGTGTGAGAAGACCTATAATCTACGGAGACGTCCAGAGGAATTTCAGCCCCATCAGTCAGTATGGCGGAGAAATTTTGTGTTGTCAGATGCCGCTAAATATTTCACGAAAAAGTTAGCTCCTAGATGGATAGGACCCTACTTCGTGAAGAAGAAAGTTTCCCCCTGGACATATAGTTTAGAGGATGAAAATGGCAAGGATCAAGGTATTTGGAATATTAAGGATTTAAGGATTAGTAACCCGACTGGTGATCCCGATAGGATTTAGGTCGGAGTAGAACGGACTAGCAAAAGTTTTGTCTAGTCTAAGTAAATTTAGTTAGTCTTTTGAAATTGGTTGTATTTATTTTTTTTGTTGTGTCCGTGAAGGATGACTGAGTGTTGGCTATGATCTGTTCTTAGGATGTATTTGGATGGTCAACCGATTCGTTTTTTTTTGTGTTAGGTAGCCAATACGAAGTCGTAGGGTTGCGGTAGCCTTAATTTCTTTTGATTTATGGAATTGAATGTCACTTAGGTTTGGTCAGAAATATGTTGTCTTCGATGATATGGCGTTGGGATTTGTTTTGATGTTAGTAAGCCATTCTATTTAATTGGGATTTTTTCGAAGCCACATAATTATGTTTTGGTGAATCTTGTTGGATAATAGCTTAGTTTTGGATGATTCACTAAATTTCGTTGTATACGGATTTAAATTCTGAAAGACCTATCTCATTTTTATTTTAATGAACAATTGGAATTACACTACTGTTTCGGTAGATGTTCCTCGCAGTATCAGTAAGAGTGGAATGGTGGAGAGTTTCTTATGGACTCATGTTATGCGAGGTATAGTGAAGTACTAGCGATGCCCCAGAGCTGGGAGGTCGCGAATAAGGGCAACATCCAGTAACCGACCTAATCAGTGTTGTCAGATTGACGTTGGAATTTGAAACTATTCTACTTGATCTCATACGATGAGAGATGACTGTTGTGTGGAAGTGGAGTAAGTGTTGTAAGTAAGTTGTTGCTTTGTGCGTGTGGTTTGAGATTGGTATGTCTTTCGTTGTCCAAGTACTTGCGCACGGTGAAGACGGTGTGGATGATGATTGTGTTGTGGACTTCGCTCGGAGTTTAGGTAGTGCGTCGCTAGCGCGAGGGAAAATTTTCTTCGTCTAGTTTTTCCTCGTAAATTTTCCTCTGGGAAAGGGAGGTGTTGTTACGTTCCAAATTTAAAGTAGAAAGTCCCACCTCTATTTTATCAAAATTTAAATAATTCAGGACGTGTAAGAGCGGTTGCCTATAATATATTATAAGCAAGGTGGCGAAAATAAAATTAGTAATTTTTAAATAGGGGTAATGTCTGGCAAATTGTGCTGAAGTTAAGGGAACACGTCCTCTTTTTTGTGAAGAAACTAATTTAGATCGTTCTTTCTAGAGTTATCTTGGAAGAATTGGGATCATAAAATTGAAATTTTTGAATCTCGGTATTATTCGGTGACCTCCGTGTGTCAAGTTGTCAAGTGTTCGGAAAGACGACGGAAAGAAAGTGATTCCAGATTTGACGGTGTTACTGAAAGGTTGGGCTAGATTAAAAACGGCATTTTGTTTTTTTGCTTTTGCTGCTGTTCCATGTGGGATCTGGACTAGTCCGAACCGTGTGGATATTCAAGGGGATTTGCTGCCTTCGTGGAAGGGTTTTTTTGGAATATCCACAATTTCGCTAAAAAAAGCGGATCTACAGTACACGTGAATACCGGGAGTCGTATTTAGATCAAGAAATTAGCCTTAATCACGAGTCCAAATAGCCGGCTACGCTTCGGTCCAATTTGGGATATTTCAAACCCCTAATCTGGCTAAGAAGGGTGAGTGTTAGAACATTTCGTTTTTAATTAATTAAAAAGTTGTAGTTATTTTTTTATCCCATCTCTAAAAAGCTATTCACATTTTTATCAGTTTTCATACATTCAAGTTCGGAGACAAGTTTTTTTTTGTATTGCTCCATTATCGCCAAAAGGCAGATAAACAAAGTGTTAAAATCAATATATTTATTTCCAAATAATTATTTTAGACACAGATGGTAATTAATGTTTTCTTGCTTCAGGGTTGGTTGGTTTGTTTGTTTTTTTCTGCTTCTTCTTCTTCGTATTTTTCCGTCTGGCTGTAATTTTTAACTTTTCAACATTGTCACACAAGTCTATGTACAGCGACAAGCGTATGGGATTTTGGATTGAAGACACGCTGAACTATAACTGGAATTCCACGCGGTGAAGTATATGAAAATTCGAGGTATGGATCGATAATTAATTTTCAACGGAAGATTTAAGCGCCGTCTAATTTGGTTTGCGGAATACAATAGTTTTTTTAAAGATTATTTGCTGTTAGTTTTTATTTTCATATTTACAAATACTTTACAGATTTTTTTTAAAGATAATTTGCGGTTTATTTTATTAATTCAATATTTACACATACCTATTTTAATTTTGTAAACTGCGTCTAAGGGGGGGTTATATATTTGAGATTTATTTTTTTTATATTATTTTCTGCGCACGCACTTGAGCTCACGTGGTGTCCTATTTGCGTTAATTATTTTTTTTGGTTGGTATTGAACCGCACACCCCTTAGCGTCCGGTACTTTTGATACGTCTTACCTTTCATTTTGTTCTGTTAAATAGAAATAACTTATGAATTTTTGTTAGGCAAGTAGAAGCCGCATTTTTATATTATTTTTTTATTAAGCCTATGGTAAAGTTAAATAATATTGTAATATGTAGTATGTATGTATTTATTTTCAACTATTTTGGGAATCTATTTATTAAAATTGACTAAATTCTAATCTGACAATTTCATTTATTTTTTTTTATTTATTCAGGTTGTATACTGTTACTTAGTATTTTAGTAGTAAACCTATTGGTAAGTTGGTGGTTTATTGAATAGTAACGTAGGGAAGGCTGTGGGCCAATTTACCTGGCGCCCCTGATATAACTTCGGATTTTTTTTGTTTTGTGGACCGCACGACCATCTCCACTGTTTTGTCTAGCCGCGAGCCATTCCCAGACTGTCACCGTATAGTACTTTTCTTTCCGGGTGTACGTCTGATTTATATTTGGTACATTTTATAATTTTTTTTATATAGATTCGGTTTTGTACGCCACATAGGAGTCGAGAGATGAAGAGTGTACGTGTGTGTGTGTTTGTGCGTGTGTTCGTGTGTGTGTGCGTGTGTAAGTGTGTGTGTATGTATGTGTGTGTCCGTTTGGCTCGCAGAAATGAGAGTACAGCCGAGGCAAGAAGGCCATGACTGACGTAAGAGGCGGCTAATGGGTAGGAGTCGAGAAGTGAAGGGGGTATTTGTGTGTGTGCGTGTGTGCGTGTATGTGTGTGTTTGTGTGTGTGCGTGTGTGTGTGAGTGTGTGTGTGTGTGTCCGTTCGGCTCGCAGAGGTAATAATACGGCCGAGGCAGAAAGGCCCTGCCTGTCGTAACGGGCGACTAATGGGTGGGAGTCGAGAGGTGAAGAGTGTATTTGTGTGTGTGTGTGTGTGTGCGTGTGTGCCTGTGTGCGTGCGTGTGTGTGTGAGTGTGTGTGTATGTCCGTTCGTCTCGCAGAGATAAGAACACGGCCGTGGCAAGAAGGCCCTGCATGTTGTAAGAGGCAACTAATGGGTAGGAGTCGAGAGGTGAAGAGTGTATTTGTGTGTGTGTGTGTGCGTGTGTGCGTGTGTACGTGCGTGTGTATGGAAGTGTGTGTATCTGTGTCCGTTCGGCTCGCAGAGATAAGAACACGGCCGTGGCAAGAAGGCCCTGCATGTCGTAAGAGGCAACTAATGGGTAGGAGTCGAGAGGTGAAGAGTGTATGTGTGTGTGTCTGCGTGTGTGTGTGCGCGTGAGTGAGTATGTGTGTGTTTATATGTGTGTGTGTCTGTTTGGCTCACAGAGATAAGAAAACGGCCGTGGCAAGGAGGCCCTACCTGTCGTAAGAAGCGACTAATGGGTAGGAGTCGAGAGGTGAACAGTGATTGTGTGTGTATGTGTGCGTGTGCGTTTGTGTCTGTTTGTGTGAGTGCGTGTGTGTGCATGTGTCTTCGTTCAGCTCGCAGAGATAAGAATATAGCCGGGTCAAGAAGGCCCTGCCTGTCCTAAGAGGCGACTAATTGTTAGGAGCCGAGAGGTGAAGAGTGTATGTGTGCGTGTGTGGGTGTGTGTGTGTGTGTGAGTGTGAGTGTGTGTGTGTGTGTCTGCTCGGCTAGCAGAGATAAGAACACGGCCGTGGCAAGAAGACCCTGCCTGTCGTAAGAGGCGACTAATGGGTAGGAGTCGAGAGGTGAAGAGTGTACGTGTGTGTGTGTGCGTGTGTTCGTGTGTGTGTGCGTGTGTGAGAGTGTGTGTGTATGTGTATCTCTGTGTGTGTCCGTTCAGCTCGCATAGATAAGAATACGGCCGAGGCAAGATAGCCCTGCCTGTCGTAAGAGGCGACTAATGGGAAGGGTCGAGAGGTGAAGAGTGTACGTGTGTGTCTGTGCGTGTGTTCGTGTGTGTGTGCGTGTGTGAGTGTGTGTGTGTGTGTGTATCTCTGTGTGTGTCCGTTCAGCTCGCAGAGATAAGAATACGGCCGAGGCAAGATGGCTCTGCCTGTCGTAAGAGGCGACTAATGGGTAGGAGTCGAGAGGTGAAGAGTGACTGTGTGTGTATGTGTGCGTGTGCGTTTGTGTCTGTGTTGGTGCGTGTGTGCTTGCGTGTGTGTTAGTGCGTGTGTGTGTGCATTTTTTTTCGTTTAGCTCGTAGAGATAAGAATATGGCCGGGTCAAGAAGGCCCTGCCTGTCGTAAGTGGCGACTAATGGGTAGGAGTCGAGAGGTGAAGACTGTATGTGTGCGTGTGTGCGTGTGTGTGTGTGTGTGAGTGTGCGTGAGAGTGTGTATGTGTGTGTGTCCCTTAGGCTCGAAGAGATAAGAATACGGCCGTATCAAGAAAGCCCTGCCTGTCGTAAGAGGCGACTAATTATTAGGAGTCGAGAGGTGAAGAGTGTATGTGTGTGTGTGTGTGTGTGTGTGTGTGTGTGTGTGTGTGTGTGTGTGTGAGAGAGAGAGAGTGTGTGTGTGTGTCCGTTCGGTTTGCAGAGATAAGAATACGGCTGTGGCAAGAAGGCCCTGCATGTCGTAAAGGCAACTAATAAGTAGGAGTCGAGAGGTGAAAAGTGTATTTGTTTGTGTGTGTGCGTGAGTGCGTGTGTCTGTGTG
Organism: Diabrotica undecimpunctata; assembly: GCF_040954645.1. Lineage (NCBI taxonomy): Eukaryota > Metazoa > Arthropoda > Insecta > Coleoptera > Chrysomelidae > Diabrotica > Diabrotica undecimpunctata. The sequence goes on from NW_027312024.1 coordinate 34,666, forward strand.
CGTGTTTACGTGCGTGTGTATGTGAGTGTGTGTGTGTCCGTTCGGCTAACAGAGATAAGAACACGGCCGTGGCAAGAAGAACCTGCCTGTCGTAAGAGGCGACTAATCGGTAGGAGTCGAGAAATGAAGAGTGTACGTGTGTGTGTGTGCGTGTGTACGTGTGTGTGTGCGTGTGTGAGAGTGTGTGTGTATGTGTATCTCAGTGTGTGTCCGTTCTGCTCGCAGAGATAAGAATACGGCCGAGGCAAGATGGCCCTGCCTGTCGTAAGAGGCGACTAATGGGAAGGGTCGAGAGGTGAAGAGTGATTGTGTGTGTGTGTGTGTATGTGTATGTGTGCGTGTGTGTGTGTGTCTGTGCGTGTGCGTGTGTGTGTGTGCGTGTGTGTGAGTGCGTGTGTGTGTGTGCGTGTGTTTTCGTTCAGCTCGCGGAGATAAGAAAACGGCCTTGACAAGAAAGCACTGCCTGTCGTAAGAGGCGACTAATGGGTAGGAGTCGAGAGGTGGATAGTGTATGTGTGTGTGCGTGCGTGTGTGCGTGTATGTGCGTGTATGTGTGAGTGTGTATGTGTGTATGTGTGTGAGTCCTTTCGGCTTGCAGAAATAAGAATACGGCCGAGGCAAAAAGGCCCTGCCTGTCATAAGAGGCGTCTAATTGTTAGGATTCGAGAGGTGAAGAGTGTATGTGTGTGCTCGTGTGTGCGTATGTGTGTGTGCGTGAGTGTGTGTGTGTATGTGTGTGTGTGTGTCCCTTTGGCTCGCAGAGATAAGAAAACAGCCGTAACAAGCAGGCCATGTATGTCGTAAGAAGCGACTAATGGGTAGTAGTCGAGAGGTGAAGAGTGTATGTGTGTGTGCGTGTGTGTGTGTGTAAGTATGTGTGTGTATGTATATGTGTGTGTGTGTGTCCCTTCGATTCGCAGAGATAAGAATACAGTCGTGGCAAGAAGGCCATGCCTGCTGCAAGAGGCGACTAATTGGTAGGAGTCAAGAGGTGAAGAGTGTACGTGTGTGTGTGTGTGCGTGTGTTCGTGTGTGTGTGCTTGTGTTTGTGTGTGCGTGTGTGTGTGCGTGTGTGCGTGCGTGTATGTATGAGTGTGTGTGTGTCCGTTCGGCTCGCAGAGATAAGAAAACGGCCGTGGTTAGCAGGCCATGCCTGTCGTAAGAGGCGTCTAATAAGTAGAATTTGAGAGGTGGAGAGTGTATGTGTGTGTGTGAGTGTATGTGTGTGTGTTTGTGTTGGTGTGTGCGTGTGCTTATGTGTGTGTGTGTGTGTGTTTGTGTTTGTGTGTGTGTATGGGTATGCGTGTGTGTGTGTGTTTGTGCGTGTGCGTGTGTTTGTGCGTGTGCTTGCGTGTGTGCGTGTGTGTGTGCGTGTGCGTGTGCGTGTTTGTGTGCGTGTGGGTGAGTACGTGTGTGTGTGCCTGTGCGTGTGCGTGTGTGTATGCGTGCGTGCGTGCGTGTGTGTGCGTGTGTGCGTTTGCGTGTGTGTGTATGTGTGTGTGCGCGTGTGTGTGCCTGTGGCTCCCTTGCGCTCGCAGAGATAAGAATACGTCCGAGGCAAGAAGGCCCTGCCTGTCGTAAGAGGCGACTAATTGTTAGGATTCGAGAGGTGAAGAGTGTATGTGTGTGTGTGCGCGTGTGTGCGTGTGTGTGTGCGTGAATGTGTGTGTATGTGTGTGTGTGTCCCTTCGGCTCGCAGATATAAAAAAACGGCCGTGGCAAGCAGGCCATGCCTGTCGTAAGAGGCGACTAATGGGTAGGAGTCGAGAGGTGAAAAGTGTATGTGTGTATGCGTGTGTGCGTGTGTATGTGTATGAGTATGTGTGTGTGTGTATGTGTATGTGTGTGTGTGTCCCTTCGGCTCGCAGAGTTAAGAATACGGCCGTGGCAAGAAGGCCATGCCTGCTGTAAGTGGCAACTGATAGGTAGGAGCCGAGAGGTGAAGAGTGTAGTTGTGTGTGTGTGTGCGTGTGTTTGTGTGTGCGTGTGTGCGTGCTTGTTTGTTTGTGTGTGTGTGTCCGTTCGGCCCGCCGAGATGAGAACACGGCCGTGGAAAGAAGGCCCTGCCTGTCGTAGGAGGCGACTAATGGGTAGGAGTCGAGAGGTGAAGAGTGTATGTGTGTGTGCGTGTGTGCGTGTGTGCGTGTGTGTGTGCGTGTGTGAATGTGTGTGTATGTGTCCGTTCGGCTTGCAGAGATAAGAATACGTCCGAGGCAAAAAGGCCCTGCCGGTCGTAAGAGGCGACTAATGGGTAGGATTCGAGAGGTGAAGAGTGTATGTGTGTGTGTGCGTGTGTGCGTGTGTCTGTGTGCGTGTGTACGTGCGTGTGTTTGTAAGTGTCTGTATGTGTGTCCGTTCGGCTCGCAGAGATAAGAACACGGCCGTGGCAAGAAGGCCCTGCCTATCGTAAGAGGCGACTATTAGGTAGGAGCCGAGAGGTGAAGAGTGTATTTGTGTGTGTGTGTCCGTGTGTGCGTGTGTGTGTGTGTGTGAGTGTGTCTGTGTGTGTCCGCTTGGCTAGCAGAGATAAGAATACGGCCGTAGCAAGATGGCCATGCCTATCGTAAGAGGCGACTAATAGGTAGGAGCCGAGAGGTGAAAAGTGTATTTGTGTGTGTGTGTGCGTGTGTGCGTGCGTGTTTGTGAGTGTGTGTGTCCGTTCGGCTCGCAGGGATGAAAACACGGCCGTGGAAAGAAAGCCCTGCCTGTCGTAAGAGGCGACTAATGGGTAGGAGTCGAGAGGTGAAGAGTGTATGTGTGTGTGCGTGTGAGTGTGTGTGTATGTATGTGCGAGAGTGTGTGTGTATGTGGGTGTGTTTCACTTCGGCTCGCAAAGATAAGAATACAGCCGTGGCAAGAGGTGACTAAGTACGTGCGTGTGTATGTAAAACACGGCCGTGGAAAGAAAGCCCTGCCTGTCGTAAGAGGCGACTAATGGGTAGGAGTCGAGAGGTGAAGAGTGTATGTGTGTGTGTGTGTGCGTGTGTTCAGTGTGTGTGCGTGTGTAAGTGTGTGTGTATGTATGTATGTGTGTGTCCGTTTGGCTCGCAGAGATGATAATACGGCCGAGGCAAGAAGGCCATGCCTGTCGTAAGAGGCGACTAATAAGTAGAAGTTGAGAGGTGCAGAGTGTATATGTGTGTGTGAGTGTATGTGTGTGTGTTTGTGTTGGTGTGTGCGTGTGCTTATGTGTGTGTTTGTATTTGTGTGTGTGTATGGGTATGCGTGTGTGTGTGTGTGTGTTTGTGCGTGTGCGTGTGTTTGTGCGTGTGCTTGCGTGTGTGCGTGTGCGTGTGTGTGAGTGTGTGTGTGTGTCCGTTCGGCTCGCAGAGAGAAGAATACGGCCGAGGCAAGAAGGCCCTGCATGTCGTAAGAGGCGACTATTAGGTAGGAGCCGAGAGGTGAAGAGTGTATTTGTGTGTGTGTGTGCGTGTGTGCGTGTGTGTGTGTGTGTGAGTGTGTCTGTGTGTGTCCGCTTGGCTAGCAGAGATAAGAATACGGCCGTAGCAAGATGGCCATGCCTATCGTAAGAGGCGACTAATAGGTAGGAGCCGAGAGGTGAAAAGTGTATTTGTGTGTGTGTGTGCGTGTGTGCGTGCGTGTTTGTGAGTGTGTGTGTCCGTTCGGCTCGCAGGGATGAAAACACGGCCGTGGAAAGAAAGCCCTGCCTGTCGTAAGAGGCGACTAATGGGTAGGAGTCGAGAGGTGAAGAGTGTATGTGTGTGTGCGTGTGAGTGTGTGTGTATGTATGTGCGAGAGTGTGTGTGTATGTGGGTGTGTTTCACTTCGGCTCGCAAAGATAAGAATACAGCCGTGGCAAGAGGTGACTAAGTACGTGCGTGTGTATGTAAAACACGGCCGTGGAAAGAAAGCCCTGCCTGTCGTAAGGGGCGACTCTTGGGTAGGAGTCGAGAGGTTAAGAGTGTATTTGTGTGTGTATGTGTGCGCGCGTGTGTGTGTGTGTGCGTGTTTGCGTGCGTGTGTGTATGTGTGTATGTGCCTGTTTGGCTCGCAGAGATAAGAACACGGCCGTGGCAAGAAGGCCCTGCATGTCGTAAGAGGCAACTAATGGGTAGGAGTCGAGAGGTGAAGAGTGTATGTGTGTGTGTCTGCGTGTGTGCTTGCGTGTGTGTGAGTGCGTGTGTGTGTGTGCATGTGTCTTCGTTCAGCTCGCAGAGATAAGAATATAGCCGGGTCAAGAAGGCCCTGCCTGTCGTAAGAGGCGACTAATGGGTAGAAGTCGAGAGGTGAAGAGTGTATGTGTGTGTGTGCGTGTGTATGTGTGTGTGAGTACCTGTGTGTATGTGTGTGTGTGTCCATCGGCTCGCAGAGATAAGAATACGGCCGTGGCAAGAAGGCAATGCTTGCTGTAAGGAGCGACTAATGGGTAGGAGTCGAGAGTTGAAGAGTGTACGTGTGTGTGTGTGCGTGTGTAAGTGTTTGTGTGTGTGTGTGTATGTATCTGTGTGTCCGTTTGGCTCGCAGAGATAAGAATACGGCCGAGGCAAGAAGGCCATGCCTGTCGTAAGAGGCGGATAATGGGTTGGAGTCGAGAGGTTAAGAGGGTATTTGTGTGTGTGCGTGTATGTGTGTGTGCATGTGTGCGTGCGTGTGTGTGTGTGTGTGTGTGCGTGTCCGTCCGGCTCGCAGATACAGGAATAAGGCCGAGGCAAGAAGGCCCTGCCTGTCGTAAGGGGCGACTATTGGGTAGGAGTCGAGAGGTTAAGAGTGTATTTGTGTGTGTATGTGTGCGCGTGTGTGTGTGTGCGTGTGTGCGTGCGTGTGTATGTGTGTATGTGTCTGTTTGGCTCGCAGAGATGAGAACACAGCCGTGGCAAGCAGGCCATGCCTGTCGTAAGAAGCGACTAATGGGTAGGAGTCGAGAGGTGAAGAGTGTATGTGTGTGTGCGTGTGTGCGTGTGTGCGTGTGTAGGTGCATGTGTGAGTGTGTGTGTATGTGTGTGTGTAAAGGCAATGCTTGCTGTAAGGAGCGACTAATGGGTAGGAGTCGAGAGTTGAAGAATGTACGTGTGTGTGTCTGCCTGTGTAAGTGTGTGTGTGTATGTATGTGTGTGTCTGTTTGGCTCGCAGAGATAAGAATACGGCCGAGGCAAGAAGACCATGCCTGTCGTAAGAGGCGGCTAATGGGTTGGAGTCGAGAGGTGAAGAGGGTATTTGTGTGTGTGCGTGTATGTGTGTGTGCATGTGTGCGTGCGTGTGTGTATGTGTGTATGTGTCTGTTTGGCTCGCAGAGATAAGAACACAGCCGTGACAAGCAGGCCATGCCTGTCGCAAAAAGCGACTAATGGGTAGGAGTCGAGAGGTGAAGAGTGTATGTGTTTGTTTGTATGTATGTGTGTCCGTTCAGCTCGCAGAGATAATAATACGGCCGATGCAAGAAGGCCATGCCTATCGTAAGAGGCGACTAATGGGTAGGAATCGGGAGGTGAAGAGTGTATTTGTGTGTGTGCGTGTGTGCGTGTGTGCGTGTGTGTGTGCGTGATTTTGTGTGTATGTGTGTGTGTGTTTCCCTTCGGATCGCAAAGATAAGAATACAGCCGTGGCAAGAGGCGACTAATGGGTGGGAGTCGAGAGGTAAAGGGTGTATGTGTGTGTGCGGGTATGTGTGTTAGTATGTGTGTGTATGTGTGTGTGTGTGTGTCCTTCGGCTCGCAGAGATAAAAATACGGCCGTGGCAAGAACGCCATGCTTGCTGTAAGGAGCAACTAATGGGTAGGAGTCGAGAGATGAAGAGTGTACGTCTGTGTGTGTGCGTTTGTTCGTGTGTGTGTGCGTGTGTAAGTGTGTGTGTGTGTGTGTGTATGTATGTGTGTGTCCGTTTGGCTCGCAGAGATGAGAGTACGGCCGAGGCAAGAAGGCCATTCCCGACGTAAGAGGCAGCTAATGGGTAGGAGTCGAGAGATGAAGGGCTTATTTGTGTGTGTGCGTGTGTGCGTGTATGTGTGTGTTTGTGTGCGTGCGTGTGTGTGTGAGTGTGTGTGTGTGTCCGTTCGGCTCGCAGAGGTAAGAGTACGGCCGAGGCAGGAAGGCCCTGCCTGTCGTAAAGGGCGACTAATGGGTAGGTGTCGAGAGGTGAAGAGTGTATTTGTGTGTGTGTGTGTGTGTGTGTGTGTGCGTGTGTGCCTGTGTGCGTGCGTGTGTGTGTGAGTGTGTGTATGTCCGTTCGGCTCGCAGAGATAGGAACACGGCCGTGGCAAGAAGGCATTGCATGTCGTAAGAGGCGAATAATGGGTAGGAGTCGGGGGGTGAAGAGTGTATGTGTGTGTGTGCGTGTGTGCGTGTGTGTGTGCGTGTGTGAGTGTGTGTGTGTCCGCTTGGCTAGCAGAGATAAGAATACGGCCGTGGCAAGAAGGCCTGCCTGTCGTACGAGGCGACTAATGGGTAGAAGTCGAGAGGTAAAGAGTGTATGTGTGTGTGTGCGTGTGTGCGTGTGTGCGTGTGTGCGTGTGTGTGTGTGTTTGCGAGAGTGTGTGTGTGTGTGTTTCACTTCGGCTCGCAAAGATAAGAATACAGCCGTGGCAAGAGGCGCCTAATGGGTTGGAGTCGAGAGGTGAAGAGTGTATGTGAGTGTGCGTGTGTGTGTGTGTGTGCGTGTGTTCAGTGTGTGTGCGTGTGTAAGTGTGTGTGTATGTATGTATGTGTGTGTCCGTTTGGCTCGCAGAGATGATAATACGGCCGAGGCAAAAAGGCCATGCCTGTCGTAAGAGGCGTCTAATGGGTAGGAGTCGAGAGGTGAAGAGGGTATTTGTGTGTGTGTGAGTGTGTGTGTGTGTGTCCTTTCGGCTCGCAGGGATAAGAATACGGCCGAGGCAAGAAGGCCCTGCCTGTCGTAAGGGGCGACTATTGGGTAGGAGTCGAGAGATTAAGACTGTATTTGTGTGTTTATGTGTGGGCGTGTGTGTGTGTGGGTGTGTACGTGCGTGTGTGTATGTGTGTATGTGTCCGTTTGGCTCGCAGAGATAAAAACACGGCCGTGGCAAGAAGCCCTGCCTGTCGTAAGGGGCGACTATTGGGTAGGAGTCGAGAGATTAAGAGTGTATTTGTGTGTTTATGTGTGGGCGTGTGTGTGTGTGGGTGTGTACGTGCGTGTGTGTATGTGTGTGTGTGTCCGTCCGGCTCGCAGAGGTAAGAATACGGCCGAGGCAGGAAGGCCCTGCCTGTCGTAAAGAGCGACTAATGGGTAGGAGTCGAGAGGTGAAGTGTGTATTTGTGTGTGTGTGTGTGTACGTGTGTGCGTGTGTGCGTGCGTGTGTGTGTGTCCGTTTGTCTCGCAGAGATAGGAACACGCCCGTGGCAAGAAGGCTATGCATGTCGTAAGAGGCGAATAATGGGTAGGAGTCGAGTGGTGAAGAGTGTATGTGTGTGTGTGTGTGCGTGTGTGCGTGTATGTGTGTGTGCATGTGTGCGTGCGTGTGTGTGGTAGTGTGTGTGTGTCCGTTCGGCTCGCAGAGGTAAGAATACGGCCGGGGCATGAAGGCCCTGCCTGTCGTAAAGAGCGACTAATGGGTAGGAGACGAGAGGTGAAGAGTGTATGTGTGTGTGCCTGTGTGCGTGTGTGCGTGTGTGAGTATGTGTGTGTGTGTATGTGTGTGTGTGTCCCTACCGCTCGCAGAGATGGAGACACGGCCGTGGAAAGGAGGCCCTGCCTGTCATAAGAGGCGACTAATGGGTAGAAGTCGAGAAGTGAAGAGTGCATGTGAGTGTGTGTGCGTGTGTGCGTGTGTGCGTGTGTGCGTGTGTGTGTGTGCGTGTGTGAGTGTGTGTGTATGTGTGTGTGTCCGTTCGGCTTGCAGAGATAAGAATACGGCCGAGGC
>NW_027312024.1:47500-76999 GCF_040954645.1 Diabrotica undecimpunctata
GTGAGTCTGTGTGTATGTGTGTGTGTCCCTTCGGCTCGCAGAGATAAGAATACAGCCGTGGCAAAAAAGCCATGCCTGTCGTAAGAGGTGACTAATGGGTAGGAGTCGCGAGGTGAAGAGTGTATGTGTGTGTGTGCGTTTGTGCGTCTGTGTGTGTGTGAGTATGTGTGTGTGTATGTGTGTGTATGTGTGTCCCTTCGGCATGCAGAAATAAGAAGACGGCCGTGGAAAGAAGGCCATGCTTTCTGTAAGGAGCGACTAATAGGTAGGAGATGAAGAGTGTACGTGTGTGTATGTGTGTGCGTGTGTTTGTGTGTGTGTGCGTCTGTAGGTGTGTATGTGTGTGTATGTATGTTTGTGTCTGTTCGGTTTGCAGAGATGAGAATACGGCCGAGGCAAGAAGGCCATGCCTGTCGTAAGAAGCGACTAATGGGTAGGAGTCGAGAGGTGAAGAGTGATTGTGTGTGTATGTGTGCGTGTGTGCTTGCGTGTGTGTGAGTGCGTGTGTCTGTGTGTTCATGTGTCTTCGTTCAGCTCGCAGAGATAAGAATATGGCCGGGTCAAGAAGGCCCTGCCTCTCGTAAGAGGCGACTAATGGGTAGGAGTCGAGAGGTGAAGAGTGATTGTGTATGTATGTGTGCGTGTGCGTTTGTATCTGTGTGTGTGCGTGTGTGCTTGCGTGTGTGTGAGTACGTGTGTCTGTGTGTGCATGTGTCTTCTTTCAGCTTGCAGAGATAAGAATATGGCCGGGTCAAGAAGGCCCTGCCTGTCGTAAGAGGCGACTAATGGGTAGGAGTCGAGAGGTGAAGAGTGATTGTGTGTGTATGTGTGCGTGTGTGCTTGCGTGTGTGTGAGTGCGTGTATCTGTGTGTGCATGTGTCTTCGTTCAGCTCGCAGAGATAAGAATATGGCCGGGTCAAGAAGGCCCTGCCTCTCGTAAGAGGCGACTAATGGGCAGGAGTCGAGAGGTGAAGAGTGTACGTGCAGGTGTATGTGAGTGTGTCTGTGTGTCCGTTCGGCTCGCAAAAATAAGAACACGGCCGTGGCAAGAAGCCCCTTCCTCTCGTAAGAGGCGACTAATGGGTAGGAGTCGAGAGGTGAAGACTGATTGTGTATGTATGTGTGCGTGTGCGTTTGTATCTGTGTGTGTGCGTGTGTGCTTGCGTGTGTGTGAGTACGTGTGTCTATGTGTGCATGTGTCTTCGTTCAGCTCGCAGAGATAAGAATATGGCCGGGTTAAGAAGGCCCTGCCTGTCCTAAGAGGCGACTAATTGTTAGGAGTCGAGAGGTGAAGAGTGTATGTTTGCGTGTGTGCGTGTGTGTGTGTGTGAGTGTGTGTGTGTGTGTCTGTTCGGCTAGCAGAGAACAGAATACGGCCGTGGCAAGAGGGCCCTGCCTGTCGTAAGAGGCGACTAATGGGTAGGAGTCGAGAGGTGAAGAGTGTACGTGTGTGTGTGCGTGTGTGAGAGTGTGTGTGTGTATCTCTGTGTGTGTCCGTTCAGCTCGCAGAGATAAGAATATGGCCGGGTCAAGAAGGCCCTGCTTGTCCTAAAAGGCGACTAATTATTAGGAGTCGAGAGGTGAAGAGTGTATGTGTGAGTGTGTGTGTGTGTGAGTGTGTGTGTGTGTCTGTTCGGCTAGCAGAGATAAGAATACGGCCGTGGCAAGAGGGCCCTGCCTGTCGTAAGAGGCGACTAATTGGTGGGAGTCGAGAGGTGAAGAGTGATTGTGTGTGTGTGTGTGTATGTGCGTGTGCGTGTGTGGCTGTGTGTGCGTGTGTGTGTGCGTGTGTGTGAGTTCGTGTGTGTATGCGTGTGTCTTCGTACAGCTTGCAGAGTTAAGAATACCGCCGAGTCAAAAAGGCCCTGCCTGTCGTAAGAGGCGACTAGTGGGTAGGAGTCGGGAGGTGAAGAGTGTACGTGTGTGTGCGTGTGTTCGTGTGTGTGTGTGCGTGTGTGAGTGTGTGTGTGTGTATCTCTGTGTGTGTCCGCTTGTCTAGCAGAGATAAGAATACGGCCGTGGCAAGAAGGCCCTGCCTGTCGTAAGAGCGGCTAATGGGTAGAAGTCGAGAAGTGAAGAGTGTATGTGTGTGTGTGCGTGTGTGCGTGTGTGCGTGTGTGTGTGCGTGTGTGAGTGTGTGTGTATGTGTGTGTGTCCGTTCGGCTTGCAGAGATAAGAATACAACCGAGGCAAGAAGGCCCTGCCGGTCGTAAGAGGCGACTAATGTGTAGGAGTAGAGAGGTGAAGAGTGTATGTATGTATGCTACTGTATGTATGTATGTATGTATGAGTGTATGTATGTATGTACTGATTGAACCAGTAACTAATGAGATAAAAGCTAAAAACAAGAATAATCCTAACCTACGATACAATAATAATTTATCAATTACTAACTTTTTTTATACCAAACAAGAATTTAAACTAAAGGTGGCCACGCACGAAAATTTGTAAATGATGCATCAACCTGAACCAGAAAATTTAAAACAACTGGAAGATGCTATAAAGGCAGGAAATAATGAAATTTTAAGTAAAATCGATGCTAGCGAGGTGAGACTCTCACTAAAAATCGAAGAATTTAAACGAAAAGTGAATGATATTGAAAGAGAAAATTCGCATCTAAGACAACAAATAAAACTACTTCAGAGACAAAATAGAAAAAACAATATTATCATATTTGGTTTGGATAGTACAGAAGAAATCTTCGACTTTCATGTGGTACTAGAGTTGATAAATAGTCTATTAAAAATAAAAATAAACGAGCGTGATATAAACAATATCTATAAACTGGGAAGAGGTAAATCTGCGCCAATTAAAATAGAGTTTCTGTCGTACCTCACAAAAAAATTAATTTTTCAAAATAAAAAAAACCTACAAGGTTCAAAAATAAGCATTGTTAACGACCAAACAGAAATTCAAAGGCAAGAGCACAAACTTATAAAAAAATATCTACTCAAGTTCAAAGAAAGCAACGAACCAAACTGTTACGTTAAAAAAGATATTCTATTTGTAAATGGTAGAAAGTATACAATAGAAGATTTAAAATATCTGGACCACACCGAAGAAGAGAAACGAAGCGAACATCGTACACAAAGTGAACCTAGCACCCCTATAACTACTTTAGTCGAACGAGAAGTTGAAAGTCCACAACTACAAACACCAGTTATCCATAAAACTGGCGTGAAACTCAAACAACCGGTAAACCCATCATCTCAGGAAAAACACGGATACAAGAAATAACAACCACAACAGACTGAAATAAAATTAACATCAAATCAAAAACTAACACATCAAGGAACACCAAAAACAGGTAATTCTAACAAAGACAATACGGATCTCAATATCGCCAATAGAACCAGAAAAAATTCGAAAAGTTCAATCGTTACATAAATTATTAATTTCAGCTTAGTATTTTTGTACAGAAAAAATCAATAAATTAGGCTCAAATAAGATTTATATTTCTTTTTTTTTAAGTGTTCTCTATTTTTGTATTTGCATGTACTTTTATTGTATATGTTATATTATTTTTATCTAATTATTGTCTTTTAACTGTATATTGTTATATATTTAACTGGTACTAATAACATTCTCATTGGTACAATAGATTTGGCGTTTAGTTATCATTTATTGCTATATTACATTCTTTATAAATTATATATTCTTATTCGATATATTTAACTTAATTATAGTTTTGTCCATTTTTGTTTTTCTTTTTTTTGTCTTTCTTTTAATTTAACTAAAAATTTTTATAACTATTTTATATACATTTTGATGACATTTTTGTTAAAATATCTTTATTAGAAATATTGAGAGAGAACTTGTGCAATTAATTGTATAATGGATGCTTATATAAGGGACATCAATTACATACCATTCGCAACTAAGGAGATCAATGATCTAAAAAACCTTAAACAATATTTACATGATGATCGCCAACATTTTAAGATACTGCATCAAAACATCAGGAGCCTATCTAAGAACATTGATGAATTTGAGGTAATAGTAAGGGAACTAGACTGTGATTTTGACTGTATTGTACTTACGGAAGCATTTAAAAATGACGGCAACGAGTGTCATAAACTTGATAGGTATCATACAGTTTATAATCAAAGAAATATAAATAGAAATGATGGAATAGTTATATATATAAACAATGATCTAGATTATTGCACAGAAATTGTAAACATAGGGGACCATAAAGTGATACAAACATGTATAATGTATAATAACGGAATAAGGATATTAATAACTTCGCTTTACCGTCCACCTTCAACAAATACTGAGTATTTCGTATCAAAACTAAATGAATACCTAGAGGAAACAAAAACGGCTTCAATATATTGTCATATTTTGTTAGGTGATATTAATATAAACATATTGGAAAATAATGAAATAACTAATGCTTACTTAAATAATTTTTCACAACATAACTTTGTTTCTATTATTAATAAACCAACGAGGCAAAAGAACTGCTTAGATCACATTTTTGTTAAATTTAAATCTGAACAGACAATAAATACTTGCAAAGCAGCTGTCCTAGATACTTGCATTACAGATCATAAAGCAACTTTAATCAGCATACCTGTAAACAGTATCAAATATTTAAAACAAAAAACTAGAGAAATAATTAATTATAAGACCCTAAAAATGGATATCAAAAATTTTGATTGGACTGAGTATTATAATATAAAAAATACGAATGACATAACAGAATATCTAATAAAGACATTAAATGACTATATAATTAAACATACTAAAACCATCAAAATAAAACACGCAAATGAAAAGCGAAAAAAATGGATTACAGCAGGACTAGTCAAATCAATTAATAAAAAAAAATAAACTGTATAAAGATCACATAAATCATCCAACAAATGAAGAAAAAAGGAAAGCTTACCTAGAGTACCGTAAACAATTGAACACACTTATTAAGGTGACAAAGAAAAATTACTTTATAAAAGAAATTATGAAAAATAATAAGTCTTCAAAAAATATGTGGAAAATAGTAAATAACTATAATAGTGAAAATGTTAATACTCAAAATATCAAAGAAATATTTACTGCAAATAACCAAAGTATTACCGACACAAATGAGATCGCCGAGGAATTTAACAAATATTTTTCAAAAGTTGGAGAAACATATGCTCAGAAGATAATAAAACCTCCTTCTCGACCACCAAAGAGAAACGTTACAATAAATTCCTTCTTTTTATCACCTGTGGATGAAAATGACGTTGTTCAGATTATAGCCTCATTAAAATCGAACAAAGCTCCAGGAATAGATGGTATTAAATCTGAAGTACTTAAAGAACTATCGCCAATACTAACTGGTCCCATTACTTATTTATTAAATCATGTATTTTCTAGCGGCAAATGGCCCGAACAACTTAAGCAAACAGTGGTGATTCCCATTCATAAGAAAGGCAATCCAAAATTAACAAATAATTACAGACCAATTTCACTAATCACTTCACTTTGCAAGATATTGGAAAAGGCTATAAAATATCAACTAGTATTATACTTAGAAAAATATAAGTTAATTTCAAACAAACAATATGGTTTTAGGGAGGGAGTATCCGCGGAAAATGCAATATCGTACCTATCTAACAAAATTTACAATTTAGTTGACAGCAGTACACCAACAGCTTGTGTATTCCTAGACCTGGCAAAGGCGTTCGATACGGTTAGTCACTCACAACTATTAGATACTTTAGCAGACATTGGTATAAGAGGAAACACATTTAACTTAATGGAAAGCTACTTAAAAAATCGATATCAAAGAGTGCGACTAGAAGGGAAATTGAGTAGTGCTAAAAGCATAAATTTTGGTATACCACAAGGGACTGTACTAGGACCCATATTATTTATACTGTACATAAACAATATTCTTACTTACCGGACTGAAGGTGAGATATTAAGTTTTGCAGATGATACAGCAATTTTGTACTCTGCAGACACGTGGATGGAACTAAAGCGAAAAATGGAACATGACTTAGGAAGACTTATTGATATATTTAACCACAAACTTCTTACAGTAAATATGGATAAGACAGTTTATGTTCCATTTACAAGCTATAAGAGTGGTCTACCAGATTACAAATTTATAAAAATAAAAAATCTGAGTATTAATGCAGTGAGTAACACAAAATACCTTGGTGTTCAAATCGACTCGTATCTACGATGGGATATACACATAAACCAAACGTGTAAAACATTGAGATGTCTATTGTACAAAATGCGATATTTACGTAATATACTGGATATCCATCATCTGAAGGTTATTTACTATTCTTTGGTAGAATCGCGTCTACGTTATGGAATCCTTGATACCCTACTAATGATCTTTATACCGAAACTCAAATGTTAGATACAAGACAGTTATATATTCTTACAATAATCACCAATTTATACAAAAATAAACACTTACTCACACCATTAGGGCATACCTATCATACGAGAAATAGAGCACAGTCTTTTGTCAAATTAAATATTGCAAAGAAAACAGTTGGTAAACGAAATTTTGAGTATTTACAAGGAAGAATCTACAATTTGCTCCCTGAAATTTACAAAACATACCTAATCACTATAAACTCACAAAAAATGATTAAGACATTGTTTACTAGGTATTTGAAACAAAATCATAGACAACTGTTCAGCCACCCTTTTGAGACCAATTAGGTCATAACTAACGTCAAATCAAGAATAGATTACGAAATCTTAAAAATTTATATATGCTATTATCTTGGTTGATTGCATGCATGAATTGTCTCTCTCTTGTTAATTAATTAATAAAAATTTTTTTGTTATTTTTTTTGTCTTATCTTAATATAGGTAATAATTATAACTAATAAAGTAGTAAAACTGGCCTTTCTGTAGGACCAATATAAATAAGCAATTTAAAAAATGGCCCATGCTCAACTTAATTGTTTTAATGGGCACTACTGTTTATTTACCTTGAACCAATTACAGAACTACAAAGTAAAAGTAATATTTTTTTAAAATTTTATTGTCATTTAATTATTTTATTGTAATATTATTAATTGTATATTTCATGGAAATAAACGTTATTATTATTATTATTATTATTATTATGCGTGTGTTCGTGTGTATGTGTGTGAGTATGTGTGTGTGTAGTGTGTATGTGTATGTGTGTGTGTGTGTCCCTTCGGCTCGCAGAGATAAGAATACGGCCGTGGCAAGAAGGCAATGCCTGCTGTAATAGGCGACTAATATCGTCTATTAAAATAGTATCGTCTATTAAAATAGTTAAAACACGTATTTACGTAAATATAGCTATTTTATTAAATTAAATCAAACTCGTTCACAATGGTCATAATTAAATCACACTAAATTATTATCTCTCGTTCCGCTGTGTTTATGTGTCATCACCGAACTACTCGTGACCATATAAGGTAATTAGTGACCCAAGCCAATCACCGTATTAGAAGTTGAGTGTGACTTCACAATGTCATAACAGAACTACCAGTATTCCATCTTAAGCTGATTAGGACATTAGGAAGTTAGTGACTTAAGCTGATCAGCGTATTAGGATAATAGTGTGACTGCATTCGACCATCCTGACGTCACGATCGTCCTCGATCGTACAACACCTATTAAAAAAAATAATATGTTCTTTATTATTAAGAATGCCAATTTATAGAAAGGCTCCATCATTCTGCAGAATGACATAGTCTAAATCAATTCGTTTCAGATAGCTACAACTATCCATACAAGCTCATTTTTAAACATTAAAACATATGACTGTCATTTTTCAGAATGACAATGTGAATAAATTTGTTTCACATAGCTACGGCTATTCAAACAAACTCATTCAAGACATTAAAATATTTGGGTGTCATTTTGCAGAATGGTGAACTGAATATCCATTCAGAACATTAAAACATTTATTTGTCATTTTTCAGAATGACGAACTGAAAATCCATTCAGAACACTATAACATTTATTTGTCATTTTTCAGAATGACGAACTGAAAATCCATTCAGAACATTAGAACATTTATTTGTCATTTTTCAGAATGACGAACTGAAAATCCATTCAGAACATTAGAACATTTATTTGTCATTTTTCAGAATGACGAACTGAACATCCATTCAGAACATTAAAACATTTATTTGTCATTTTGCAGAATGACGAGCTGAAAATCCATTCAGAACATTAAAACATTTATTTGTCATTTTGCAGAATGACGAACTGAAAATCCATTCAGAACACTATAACATTTATTTGTCATTTTTCAGAATGACGAACTGAAAATCCATTCAGAACATTAGAACATTTATTTGTCATTTTTCAGAATGACGAATAAAATAAATTTGCTTCAAATAGTCAGAACTACTCAAATAAACCCATTCAGATCATTGAAACACTTTGTTGTCATTTTTCAGAATGACAATTAAAATATATATTTTTTTTTTTAGTTCCAGCTATTCAAACAAATTCCTTTTAAACAATAGAATATCTTTATGTCATTCTACAAAATGACTACACTATCATGTAACTAACCTGAATAATTTTAAGATCTTTGAATCTTAAATCTCTTGATGTTTTCTCCACCAACAACTCCTTCATAAGGACGCCTTTTTCTTGATGAATGTACATCTTCTGTTACACGATATCTATCATTTGGTAGAACCTCAACAATCCTGAATGGCCCTCTATACTTTTCTAAAAGCTTCTTACTTTCATTGTTTGCTGGAAAACTTGTAACTTTTGTCAATACCAGGTCACCAACAGCATATTTCACTGGAGAGCATCTTTTTTTATTTAATTCGTTATTCTGTTTGATTCTGTTTTCTTCTAATCGTTTAGCTACATCCTTTCTCAATAACATTACATCAATAATGTCCATATCATTATCATCTATGTATTTGTCTCCATCAACTCTTAATTTGTACCCGAAAAACACTTCACTGGGAGAAGATTTAGTTATTCGGTGTTTTGTCTCGTTTATTCCTTGTTGAATGTTTTTAAATTTTTATCCCACATATCGGACTCAAATTTTGCACCCATTGTGGCCATGGTATCCAGTAATGTTTTATTTGCCCTTTCTACTTGGCCGTTGCCTCTTGCCATTCCTACTGCAGTTGTAAACACTCTAATTCCTCTCTCTTCCATATAATTCAAAAATTCTTTTGAAACAAAAGCTGATCCTGCATCTGATATCATTCGTTTGGTGTTACCAAATATTTTAAAAAATTTCTTCTAAAGCACCAATTATTAAAGAAATCTTATCTGACTTGGAAAAATTTACTTTAAGTTTATTAATTTTTGCTAAATGTTCAAATAAAATTCATATAATGAAGAACCCTCTGTTGGTTTATGATGGGCTACGTCCATAAAAAGATCATAAGTATTTCGTGTACTTTGAAAAGTATTTTCTAACACTGATCTCCATTCTGCCCAAGAAAATTGAGACCATGCAACTTCATTTTCAATAAAACTAGCGTACCATGTTTTAGAGGTACCTCTAAGCTTAGAAATCGCTTGAAATATAATGTAGTTATCAGACCAACTATACGTCTTAGCATTGTGCTCTATTATTTCAATCCATCGATCTATTTCTCCAATTAGTGGATCAAATTCAGGAATAAAACTGACGGATTCAATGTTTCTATTCGTACAATTATAAGATGTAGATGGTGAATTTATTTATGTGGCATTTTCTTTAATTTGAGGCAAAGGCGAAGACGTATAGGTTCTATTTATTTTTGAATGTTTAGATCTTTTTTTTTACTTACTGGTTCTTTTCGTTTTTGTATACCTTGACTCCCTTCTCGGCGAAGAATCGGTGGACGAAATAGTTGTGGTTTCACTACTGGAACTACTATTTCGCTTGGACTTTTTCCTTTTCGGCATTTTGGACACTTAACATTAAAAATCACTTATCATTAAAAACAGTTCACTAAATTCTACCGTAGGTTCTTTAACACACTTCTGATATCGTCTATTAAAATAGTATCGTCTATTAAAATAGTTAAAACACGTATTTACGTAAATATAGCTATTTTATTAAATTAAATCAAACTCGTTCACAATGGTCATAATTAAATCACACTAAATTATTATCTCTCGTTCCGCTGTGTTTATGTGTCATCACCGAACTACTCGTGACCATATAAGGTAATTAGTGACCCAAGCCAATCACCGTATTAGAAGTTGAGTGTGACTTCACAATGTCATAACAGAACTACCAGTATTCCATCTTAAGCTGATTAGGACATTAGGAAGTTAGTGACTTAAGCTGATCAGCGTATTAGGATAATAGTGTGACTGCACTAATAGGTAGGAGCCGAGAGGTGAAGAGTGTATTTATGTGTATGTGTGCGTGTGTGCGTGTGTGTGTGTGCGTGTGCGAGAGTGTGGGTTTATGTGTGTGTGTGTGTTACACTTCGGCTCGCAAAGATAAGAATACAGCCGTGGCAAGAGGCGACTAAAGGGTTGGAGTCGAGAGGTGAAGAGTGTATGTGAGTGTGCGTGTGTGTGTGTGTGCGTGCGAGTGTGTGTGAGTGTGTGTGTGTGTCCGTTTGGCTCGCAGAGATAGGAACACGGCCGTGGCAAGAAGGCCATGCATGTCGTAACAGGCGAATAATGGGTAGGAGTCGAGGGGTGAAGAGTATATGTGTGTGTGGGTGTGCGTGTGTGCGTGTATGTGTGTGTGCATGTGTGCGTAGATTTGTGTGTGAGTGTGTTTGTTTGTCCGTTCGGCTCGCAGAGGTAAGAATACGGCCGAGGCAGGAAGGCCCTGCCTGTCGTAAAGAGCGACTAATGGGTAGGACTCGAGAGGTTAAGAGTGTATTTGTGTGTGTGTGCGTGCGTGTGTGCGTGTGTGCGTGCGTGTGTGTGTGTGTGTGTATATGTGTGTGTGTGTCTGTTTGGCTCGCAGAGATAAGAACACGGCCGTGGCAAGCAGGCCATGCCTGTCGTAAGAGGCGACTTATGGGTCGGAGTGTATGTGTGTGTGCGTGTGTGCGTGTGTGTGTGTTAGTATGTGTGTGTATGTGTATGTGTGTGTGTGTGTGTGTGTCCCTTCGGCTCGCAGAGATAAGAACACGGCCGTGGCAAGAAGGCCATGCCTGTCGAAAGAGGCGACTAATGGGTAGGAGTCGAGAGGTGAAGAGTGTATGTGTGTGTGTGCGTGTGTGCGTGTGCGTGTGTGCGTGTGTGTTTGTGTGAGTCTGTGTGTATGTGTGTGTGTCCCTTCGGCTCGCAGAGATAAGAATACAGCCGTGGCAAAAAAGCCATGCCTGTCGTAAGAGGCGACTAATGGGTAGGAGTCGCGAGGTGAAGAGTGTATGTGTGTGTGTGCGTTTGTGCGTCTGTGTGTGTGTGTGAGTATGTGTGTGTGTATGTGTGTGTATGTGTGTCCCTTCGGCATGCAGAAATAAGAAGACGGCCGTGGAAAGAAGGCCATGCTTTCTGTAAGGAGCGAGTAATAGGTAGGAGTCGAGAGATGAAGAGTGTACGTGTGTGTATGTGTGTGCGTGTGTTTGTGTGTGTGTGCGTCTGTAAGTGTGTATGTGTGTGTATGTATGTTTGTGTCTGTTCGGCTTGCAGAGATGAGAATACGGCCGAGGCAAGAAGGCCATGCCTGTCGTAAGAAGCGACTAATGGGTAGGAGTCGAGAGGTGAATAGTGATTGTGTGTGTATGTGTGCGTGTGTGCTTGCGTGTGTGTGAGTGCGTGTGTCTGTTTGTGCATGTGTCTTCGTTCAGCTCGCAGAGATAAGAATATGGCCGGGTCAAGAAGGCCCTGCCTCTCGTAAGACTAGTGGGTAGGAGTCGGGAGGTGAAGAGTGTACGTGTGTGTGTGCGTGTGTTCGTGTGTGTGTGTACGTGTGTGAGTGTGTGTGTGTGTATCTCTGTGTGTGTCAGCTTGTCTAGCAGAGATAAGAATACGGCCGTGGCAAGAAGGCCCTGCCTGTCGTAAGAGGCGGCTAATGGGTAGAAGTCGAGAAGCGAAGAGTGTATGTGTGTGTGTGCGTGTGTGCGTGTGTGCGTGTGTGTGTGCGTATGTGAGTGTGTGTGTATGTGTGTGTGTGTGTCCGTTCGGCTTGCAGAGATAAGAATACAACCGAGGCAAGAAGGCCCTGCCGGTCGTAAGAGGCGACTAATGGGTAGGAGTAGAGAGGTGAAGAGTGTATGTATGTATGCGTGTGTTCGTGTGTATGTGTGTGAGTATGTGTGTGTGTAGTGTGTATGTGTATGTGTGTGTGTGTGTGTGTCCCTTCGGCTCGCAGAGATAAGAATACGGCTGTGGCAAGAAGGCAATGCCTGCTGTAAGAGGCGACTAATAGGTAGGAGCCGAGAGGTGAAGAGTGTATTTATGTGTGTGTGTGCGTGTGTGCGTGTGTGTGTGTGCGTGTCCGAGAGTGTGGGTTTATGTGTGTGTGTGTGTTACACTTCGGCTCGCAAAGATAAGAATACAGCCGTGGCAAGAGGCGACTAAAGGGTTGGAGCCGAGAGGTGAAGAGTGTATGTGAGTGTGCGTGTGTGTGTGTGTGTGCGTGTGTTCGAGTGTGTGTGCGTGTGTAGGTGTGTCTGCGTATGTATGTGTGTGTTCGTTTGGCTCGCAGAGATGATAATACGGCCGAGGCAAGAAGGCCATGCCTATCGTAAGAGGCGTCTAATGGGTAGAAGTCAAGAGGTGAATAGTGTATGTGTGTGTGTGCGTGTGTGCGTGTGTGTGTGTGAGTATCTGTGTGTATGTGTGTGTGTGTGTCCATCGGCTCGCAGAGATAAGAATAGAGCCGTGGCAAGAAGGCAATGCTTGCCGTAAGGAGCGACTAATGGGTAGGAGTCGAGAGATGAAGAGTGTACGTGTGTGTGTGTGCGTGTGTAAGTGTGTGTGTATGTATGTGTGTGTCCGTTTGGCTCGCAGAGATAAGAATACTGCCGAGGCAAGAAGGCCAGGCCTGTCGTAAGAGGCGGCTAATGGGTTGAAGTCGAGAGGTGAAGAGGGTATTTGTGTGTGTGCGTGTATGTGTGTGTGCATGTGTGCGTGCGTGTGTGTGTGAGTGTGTGTGCGTGTCCGTTCGGCTCGCAGAGACAGGAATACGGCCGAGGCAAGAAGGCCATGCCTCTCCTAAGAGGCGGCTAATGGGTAGAAGTCGAGAGGTAAAAAATGTATGTGTGTGTGTGCGTGTGTGCGTGTGTGTGTGTGCGTGTCCGAGAGTGTGGGTTTATGTGTGTGTGTGTGTTACACTTCGGCTCGCAAAGATAAGAATACAGCCGTGGCAAGAGGCGACTAAAGGGTTGGAGCCGAGAGGTGAAGAGTGTATGTGAGTGTGCGTGTGTGTGTGTGTGTGCGTGTGTTCGAGTGTGTGTGCGTGTGTAGGTGTGTCTGCGTATGTATGTGTGTGTTCGTTTGGCTCGCAGAGATGATAATACGGCCGAGGCAAGAAGGCCATGCCTATCGTAAGAGGCGTCTAATGGGTAGAAGTCAAGAGGTGAATAGTGTATGTGTGTGTGTGCGTGTGTGCGTGTGTGTGTGTGAGTATCTGTGTGTATGTGTGTGTGTGTGTCCATCGGCTCGCAGAGATAAGAATAGAGCCGTGGCAAGAAGGCAATGCTTGCCGTAAGGAGCGACTAATGGGTAGGAGTCGAGAGATGAAGAGTGTACGTGTGTGTGTGTGCGTGTGTAAGTGTGTGTGTATGTATGTGTGTGTCCGTTTGGCTCGCAGAGATAAGAATACTGCCGAGGCAAGAAGGCCAGGCCTGTCGTAAGAGGCGGCTAATGGGTTGGAGTCGAGAGGTGAAGAGGGTATTTGTGTGTGTGCGTGTATGTGTGTGTGCATGTGTGCGTGCGTGTGTGTGTGAGTGTGTGTGCGTGTCCGTTCGGCTCGCAGAGACAGGAATACGGCCGAGGCAAGAAGGCCATGCCTCTCCTAAGAGGCGACTAATGGGTAGAAGTCGAGAGGTAAAAAATGTATGTGTGTGTGTGCGTGTGTGCGTGTGTGTGCGTGATTGTGTGTGTGTGTGTGTGTATGTGTGTGTGTGTTTCCCTTCGGCTCGCAAGTATAAGAATACAGCCGTGGCAAGAGGCGACTAATGGGTAGGAGTCGAGAGGTAAAGAGTGTATGTGTGTGTGCGGGTATGTGTGAGAGTATGTGTGTGTATGTGTGTGTGTGTCCTTTGGCTCGCAGAGATAAGAATACGGCCGTGGCAAGAAGGCCATGCTTGCTGTAAGGAGCAACTAATGGGTAGGAGTAGAGAGATGAAGAGTGTACGTGTGTGTGTGCGTGTGTTTGTGTGTGTGTGCGTGTGTAACTGTGTTGGTGTGTATGTATGTGTGTGTCCGTTTGGCTCGCAGAGATGAGAGTACGGCCGAGGCAAGAAGGCCATTCCTGACGTAAGAGGCGGCTAATGGGTAGGAGTCGAGGGGTAAGGGGTTATTTGTGTGTGTGTGTGCGTGTTTGTGCGTGTATGTGTGTGTTTGTGTGCGTGCGTGCGTGTGTGCGTGTGTGTGTGTGCGTGTGTAAGTGTGTGGGTGTCCGCTTGGCTAGCAGAGATGAGAATACGGCCGTGGCAAGAAGGCCCTGCTTGTCGTAAGATGCGACTAATGGGTAGGAGTCGAGGGGTGAAGAGTGTATGTGTGTGTGTGTGTGCGTCTGTGTGTGTGTGCGTCTGTAAGTGTGCATGTGTGTGTATGTATGTTTGTGTCTCTTCCGCTCGCAGAGATGAGAATACGGCCGAGGCAAGAAGGCCCTACCTCTCGTAAGAGGCGACTAATGGGTAGGAGTCGAGAGGTGAAGAGTGATTGTGTATGTATGTGTGCGTGTGCGTTTGTATCTGTGTGTGTGCGTGTGTGCTTGCGTGTGTGTGAGTACGTGTGTCTGTGTGTGCATGTGTCTTCTTTCAGCTTGCAGAGATAAGAATATGGCCGGGTCAAGAAGGCCCTGCCTGTCGTAAGAGGCGACTAATGGGTAGGAGTCGAGAGGTGAAGAGTGATTATGTGTGTATGTGTGCGTGTGTGCTTGCGTGTGTGTGAGTGCGAGTGTCTGTGTGTGCATGTGTCTTCGTTCAGCTCGCAGAGATAAGAATATGGCCGGGTCAAGAAGGCCCTGCCTGTCCTAAGAGGCGACTAATTGTTAGGAGTCGAGAGGTAAAGAGTGTATGTTTGCGTGTGTGTGTGTGTGAGTGTGTGTGTGTGTCTGTTCGGCTAGCAGAGAACAGAATACGGCCGTGGCAAGAGGGCCCTGCCTGTCGTAAGAGGCGACTAATAAGTAGAAGTTGAGAGGTGGAGAGTGTATATGTGTGTGTGAGTGTATGTGTGTGTGTGTGTTTGTGTTGGTGTGTGCGTGTGCTTATGTGTGTGTGTGTTTGTGTTTGTGTGTGTGTATGGGTATGCGTGTGTGTGTGTGTGTTTGTGCGTGTGCGTGTGTTTGTGCGTGTGCTTGCGTGTGTAGGTGAGCGTGTGCGTTTGTGTGTGTGTGTGCGTGTGTGCGAGTGCGTGTTTGTGTGCCTGTGCGTGTGCATTTGTGTGTGCGTGCGTGCGTGCATGTGTGTGCGTGTTTGCGTTTGCGTGTAAGTGTATGTGTGTGTGCGTGTGTGTGTGCCTGTGGCTCCCTTGCGCTCGCAGAGATAAGAATACGTCCGAGGAAAGAAGGCCCTGCCTGTCGTAAGAGGCGACTTATTGTAAGGATTCAAGAGGTGAAGAGTGTATGTGTGTGTGCTTTAGTGTGTGTGTATGTGTGTGTGTGTGTCCCTTCGGCTCGCAAATATAAGAAAAGGGTTGTGGCAAGCAGGCTATGCCTGTCGTAAGAGGCGACTAATGGGTAGGAGTAGAGTGGTGAAGGGTGTATGTGTGTATGCGTGTGTGCGTGTGTATGTGTGTGAGTATGTGTGTGTGTATGTGTATGTGAGTGTGTGTGTCCCTTCGGCTCGCTGAGATAAGAATACGGCCGTGGCAAGAAGGCCATGCCTGCTGTAAGAGGCGACTAATAGGTAGGAGCCGAGAGGTGAAGAGTGTATTTGTGTGTGTGTGTGCGTGTGTGCGTGTATGTGTGTGTGTGTGCGTGTGTGCGTGTGTGTGTGTGTGTGCGTTAGTGTGTGTGTATGTGTGTGTGTGTGTCCCCTCGGCTCCCTGAGATAAGAATACGGCCGTGGCAAGAAGGCCATGCCTGCTGTAAGAGGCGACTAATAGGTAGGAGTCGAGAGGTGAAGAGTGTACGTGTGTGTGTGTGTGTGTGCGTGTGTTCGTGTGTGTGTGCGTGTGTGAAGGTGTGTGTGTGTATCTCTGAGTGTGTCCGTTCAGCTCGCAGAGATAAGAATACGGGCGAGGCAAGATGACCCTGCCTGTCGTAAGAGGCGACTAATGGGTAGGAGTCGAGAGGTGAAGAGTGATTTGTGTGCATGTGTGCGTGTGTGTGTGCATGTGTCTTCGTTCAGCTCGCAGAGATAAGAATATGGCCGGGTCAAGAAGGTCCTGCTTGTCCTAAAAGGCGACTAGTTGTTAGGAGTCGAGAGGTGAAGAGTGTATGTGTGCGTGTGTGCGTGTGTGTGTGTGTGTGAGTGTGTGTGTGTGTGTGTGTCTGTTCGGCTAGCAGAGATAAGAATACGGCCGTGGCAAGAGGGCCCTGCCTGTCGTAAGAGGCGACTAGTGGGTAGGAGTCGAGAGGTGAAGAGTGTATGTGTGTGTGTGTGTGAGCGTGTGTGCGTGTGTGCGTGTGTGCGCGTGTGTGTGTGCGTCAGTGTGTGTATGTGTGTGTGTCCCTTAGGCTCGAAGAGATAAGAATACGGCCGTGGCAAGAAGGCCCTGCCTGTCGTAAGAGGCGACTAATTGGTAGGAGTCGAGAGGTGAAGAGTGATTGTGTGTGTGTGTGTATGTGCGTGTGCGTGTGTGTGAGTGGGTGTGTGTGTGCGTGTGTCTTCTTTCAGCTTGCAGAGTTAAGAATACCGCCGAGTCAAAAAGGCCCTGCCTGTCGTAAGAGGCGACTAATAAGTAGAAGTTGAGAGGTGGAGAGTGTATATGTGTGTGTGAGTGTATGTGTGTGTGTTTGTGTTGGTGTGTGCGTGTGCTTATGTGTGTGTGTGTGTCTTTGTGCGTGTGCGTGTGTTTGTGCGTGTGCTTGCGTGTGTGCGTGAGCGTGTGCGTTTGTGTGTGTGTGCGTGTGTGTGACAAGTAGGCCATGCCTGTCGTAAGAAGCGACCAATGGGTAGGAGTCGAGAGATGAAGAGTGTACGTGTGTGTGTGTGTGCGTGTGTTCGTGTGTGTCTGCGTGTGTAAGTGTGTGTGTGTGTATGTATGTGTGTGTCCGTTTGGCTCGCAGAGATGAGAGTACGGCCGTGGCAAGAAGGCTATGCCTGCCGTAAGGGGCGACTATTGGGTAGGAGTCGAGAGGTTAAGAGTGTATTTGTGTATGTATGTGTGCGCGCATGTGTGTGGGTGTGCGTGTGTGCGTGTGTGTGTGTGCGTGTGTGTCTGCGTGTGTTGCGAGTGTGTGTGTTTCCCTTCGGCTCGCAAAGATAAGAATACAGCTGTGACAAGAGGCGACTAATGGGTAAGAGTCCAGAGGTAAAGAGTGTATGTGTGTGTGCGGGTGTGTGTGTGAGTATGTGTGTGTATGTGTGTGTGTGTGTGTCCTTCGGCTCGCAGAGATAAGAATACGGCCGTGGCAAGAAGGCCATGCTTGCTGTAAGGAGCAACTAATGGGTAGGAGTCGAGAGATGAAGAGTGTACGTGTGTGTGTGTGCGTGTGTTCGTGTGTGTGTGCGTGTGTAAGTGTGTGTGTATGTACGTGTGTGTCCGTTTGGCTCGCAGAAATGAGAGTACGGCCGAGGCAAGAAGGCCATGCCTGACGTAAGAGGCGGCTAATGGGTAGGAGTCGAGAAGTGAAGGGGATATTTGTGTGTGTGCGTGTGTGCGTGTATGTGTGTGTTTGTGTGCGTGCGTGTGTGTGTGAGTGTGTGTGTGTGTCCGTTCGGCTCGCAGAGGTAATAAAACGGCCGAGGCAGGAAGGCCCTGCCTGTCGTAACGGGCGACTAATGGGTGGGAGTCAAGAGGTGAAGAGTGTATTTGTGTGTGTGTGTGTGTGTGTGCGTGTGTGCCTGTGTGCGTGCATGTGTGTGTGAGTGTGTGTGTGCTAATTAAACAAATTTAAACACGTGGCCAGAAATTATGCATTTTTTTGCCGGAAAATCGAAAAAACTGTAGAAAATTGGATTTTTATCAAATTTCGTTAATCGGCTATATTGGCGTCAATTTTGGTCCGAGAGTCAAGCGAATACACATTTCCTACATAAAATTGGCCGCTCGTTCTTCTGCCATAATCAGAATTTTCCTACATCTTACGGTTCGTGAGAAAAATTTCCACTTGGATGTTTGTACTTGCTGAAAATTTCGTGAAAATTAAAAGTGAATATTTTGTTTAAAATTTGAATAATTTCGATTAAGGGTGACTTGCTGATTAAAAAAATCTAAACATGTGGCTAAAAATTATGGACCGTTTTGCCGGAAAACCGAAAAAACTGTAAATTTTTTAATTCGATTTTTCCTCTTTTCCGGCAAACTGGGGTTGAGGGATTAGAAAAAAACACATGTTTGGAATAAGCTGGACCAAGAGCATGTACCAAAACATTAAACAAAATTTTTTTTCTGGAAAATTTGGAAAAAATTTTCCAAGGGGGTACCCTTGGATTTTTATCAAATTTGGTTAATCGGCTATATTGGCGTCAATTTTGGTCCGAGAGTCAAGCGAATACACATTTCCTACATAAAATTGGCCGCTCGTTCTTCTGCCATACTCAGAATTTTCCTACATTTTACGGTTCGTGAGAAAAATTTCCACTTGGATGTTTGTACTTGCTGAAAATTTCGTGAAAATTAAAAGTGAATATTTTGTTTAAAATTTGAATTATTTCGATTAAGGGTGACTTGCTGATTAAAAAAATCTAAACATGTGGCTAAAAATTATAAACCGTTTTGCCGGAAAAACGAAAAAACTGTTAATTTTTTAATTCGATTTTTCCTCTTTTCCGGCAAACTGGGGTTAAGGGATTAGAAAAAAACACATGTTTGGAATAAGCTGGACCAAGAGCATGTACCAAAACATTAAACAAAATTTTTTTTTCTGGAAAATTTGGAAAAAATTTTCCAAGGGGGTACCCTTGGATTTTTATCAAATTTGATTAATCGGCTATATTGGCGTCAATTTTGGTCCGAGAGTCAAGCGAATACACATTTCCTACATAAAATTGGCCGCTCGTTCTTCTGCCATAATCAGAATTTTCCTACATCTTACGGTTCGTGAGAAAAATTTCCACTTGGATGTTTGTACTTGCTGAAAATTTCGTGAAAATTAAAAGTGAATATTTTGTTTAAAATTTGAATTATTTCGATTAAGGGTGACTTGCTGATTAAAAAAATCTAAACATGTGGCCAAAAATTATAAACCGTTTTGCCGGAAAAACGAAAAAACTGTTAATTTTTTAATTCGATTTTTCCTCTTTTCCGGCAAACTGGGGTTAAGGGATTAGAAAAAAACACATGTTTGGAATAAGCTGGACCAGGAGCATGTACCAAAACATTAAATAAAATTTTTTTTTCTGGAAAATTTGGAAAAAATTT
Source organism: Diabrotica undecimpunctata (assembly GCF_040954645.1). Lineage (NCBI taxonomy): Eukaryota > Metazoa > Arthropoda > Insecta > Coleoptera > Chrysomelidae > Diabrotica > Diabrotica undecimpunctata. The sequence continues at coordinate 67,082 of NW_027312024.1, forward strand.
TCCAAGGGGGTACCCTTGGATTTTTATCAAATTTGGTTAATCGGCTATATTGGCGTCAATTTTGGTCCGAGAGTCAAGCGAATACACATTTCCTACATAAAATTGGCCGCTCGTTCTTCTGCCATACTCAGAATTTTCCTACATTTTACGGTTCGTGAGAAAAATTTCCACTTGGATGTTTGTACTTGCTGAAAATTTCGTGAAAATTAAAAGTGTATATTTTGTTTAAAATTTGAATTATTTCGATTAAGGGTGACTTGCTAATTAAACAAATGTAAACACGTGGCCAGAAATTATGCATTTTTTTGCCGGAAAATCGAAAAAACTGTAGAAAATTGGATTTTTATCAAATTTCGTTAATCGGCTATATTGGCGTCAATTTTGGTCCGAGAGTCAAGCGAATACACATTTCCTACATAAAATTTTCCGCTCGTTCTTCTGCCATACTCAGAATTTTCCTACATCTTACGGTTCGTGAGAAAAATTTCCACTTGGATGTTTGTACTTGCTGAAAATTTCGTGAAAATTAAAAGTGTATATTTTGTTTAAAATTTTAATTATTTCTATTAAGGATGACTTTCTGATTAAACAAATGTAAACACGTGGCCAGAAATTATGCATTTTTTTGCCGGAAAATCGAAAAAACTGTAGAAAATTGGATTTTTATCAAATTTGGTTAATCGGCTATATTGGCGTCAATTTTGGTCCGAGAGTCAAGCGAATACACATTTCCTACATAAAATTGGCCACTCGTTCTTCTGCCATAATCAGAATTTTCCTACATCTTACGGTTCGTGAGAAAAATTTCCACTTGGATGTTTGTACTTGCTGAAAATTTCGTGAAAATTAAAAGTGTAGGTATATTTTGTTTAAAATTTGAATTATTTCGATTAAGGGTGACTTGCTGATTAAACAAATGTCAACACGTGGCCAGAAATTATGCATTTTTTTGCCGGAAAATCGAAAAAACTGTAGAAAATTGGATTATTATCAAATTTCGTTAATCGGCTATATTGGCGTCAATTTTGGTTCGAGAGTCAAGCGAATACACATTTCCTACATAAAATTGGCCGCTCGTTCTTCTGCCATAATCAGAATTTTCCTACATCTTACGGTTCGTAAGAAAAATTTCCACTTGGATGTTTGTACTTGCTGAAAATTTAGTGAAAATTAAAAGTGAATATTTTGTTTAAAATTTGAATTATTTCGATTAAGGGTGACTTGCTGATTAAAAAAATCTAAACATGTGGCTAAAAATTATGGACCGTTTTGCCGGAAAACCGAAAAAACTGTAAATTTTTTAATTCGATTTTTCCTCTTTTCCGGCAAACTGGGGTTAAGGGATTAGAAAAAAACACATGTTTGGAATAAGCTGGACCAAGAGCATGTACCAAAACAATAAACAAAATTTTTTTTTCTGGAAAATTTGGAAAAAATTTTCCAAGGGGGTACCCTTGGATTTTTATCAAATTTGGTTAATCGGCTATATTGGCTTCAATTTTGGTCCTAGAGTCAAGCGAATACACATTTCCTACATAAAATTGGCCGCTCGTTCTTCTGCCATTCTCAGAATTTTCCTACATCTTACGGTTCGTGAGAAAAATTTCCACTTGGATGTTTGTACTTGCTGAAAATTTCGTGAAAATTAAAAGTGTATATTTTGTTTAAAATTTGAATTATTTCGATTAAGGGTGACTTGCTGATTAAACAGATGTAAACACGTGGCCAGAAATTATGCATTTTTTTGCCGGAAAATCGAAAAAACTGTAGAAAATTGGATTTTTATCAAATTTCGTTAATCGGCTATATTGGCGTCAATTTTGGTCCGAGTGTCAAGCGAATACACATTTCCTACATAAAATTGGCCGCTCGTTCTTCTGCCATACTCAGAATTTTCCTACATCTTACGGTTCGTGAGAAAAATTTCCACTTGGATGTTTGTACTTGCTGAAAATTTCGTGAAAATTAAAAGTGTATATTTTGTTTAAAATTTGAATTATTTCGATTAAGGGTGACTTGCTGATTAAACAAATGTCAACACGTGGCCAGAAATTATGCATTTTTTTGCCGGAAAATCGAAAAAACTGTAGAAAATTGGATTTTTATCAAATTTCGTTAATCGGCTATATTGGCGTCAATTTTGGTCCGAGAGTCAAGCGAATACACATTTCCTACATAAAATTGGCCGCTCGTTCTTCTGCCATTATCAGAATTTTCCTACATCTTACGGTTCGTCAGAAAAATTTCCACTTGGATGTTTGTACTTGCTGAAAATTTCGTGAAAATTAAAAGTGAATATTTTGTTTAAAATTTGAATTATTTCGATTAAGGGTGACTTGCTGATTAAAAAAATCTAAACATGTGGCTAAAAATTATAAACCGTTTTGCCGGAAAAACGAAAAAACTGTTAATTTTTTAATTCGATTTTTCCTCTTTTCCGGCAAACTGGGGTTAAGGGATTAGAAAAAAACACATGTTTGGAATAAGCTGGACCAGGAGCATGTACCAAAACATTAAATAAAATTTTTTTTTCTGGAAAATTTGGAAAAAATTTTCCAAGGGGGTACCCTTGGATTTTTATCAAATTTGGTTAATCGGCTATATTGGCGTCAATTTTGGTCCGAGAGTCAAGCGAATACACATTTCCTACATAAAATTGGCCGCTCGTTCTTCTGCCATACTCAGAATTTTCCTACATTTTACGGTTCGTGAGAAAAATTTCCACTTGGATGTTTGTACTTGCTGAAAATTTCGTGAAAATTAAAAGTGTATATTTTGTTTAAAATTTGAATTATTTCGATTAAGGGTGACTTGCTAATTAAACAAATGTAAACACGTGGCCAGAAATTATGCATTTTTTTGCCGGAAAATCGAAAAAACTGTAGAAAATTGGATTTTTATCAAATTTCGTTAATCGGCTATATTGGCGTCAATTTTGGTCCGAGAGTCAAGCGAATACACATTTCCTACATAAAATTGGCCGCTCGTTCTTCTGCCATACTCAGAATTTTCCTACATCTTACGGTTCGTGAGAAAAATTTCCACTTGGATGTTTGTACTTGCTAAAAATTTCGTAAAAATTAAAAGTGAATATTTTGTTTAAAATTTGAATAATTTCGATTAAGAATGACTTGCTGATTAAAAAAATCTAAACATGTGGCTAAAAATTATGGACCGTTTTGCCGGAAAACCGAAAAAACTGTAAATTTTTTAATTCGATTTTTCCTCTTTTCCGGCAAACTGGGGTTAAGGGATTAGAAAAAAACACATGTTTGGAATAAGCTAGACCAAGAGCATGTACCAAAACATTAAACAAAATTTTTTTTTCTGGAAAATTTGGAAAAAAATTTCCAAGGGATTTTAATCAAATTTGGTTAATCGGCTATATTGGCGTCAATTTTGGTCCGAGAGTCAAGCGAATACACATTTCCTACATAAAATTGGCCGCTCGTTCTTCTGCCATACTCAGAATTTTCCTACATCTTACGGTTCGTGAGAAAAATTTCCACTTGGATGTTTGTACTTGCTGAAAATTTCGTGAAAATTAAAAGTGTATATTTTGTTTAAAATTTGAATTATTTCGATTAAGGGTGACTTGCTGATTAAACAAATGTAAACACGTGGCCAGAAATTATGCATTTTTTTGCCGGAAAATCGAAAAAACTGTAGAAAATTGGATTTTTATCAAATTTCGTTAATCGGCTATATTGGCGTCAATGTTGGTCCGAGAGTCAAGCGAATACACATTTCCTACATAAAATTGGCCGCTCGTTCTTCTGCCATACTCAGAATTTTCCTACATCTTACGGTTCGTGAGAAAAATTTCCACTTGGATGTTTGTACTTGCTGAAAATTTTGTGATAATTAAAAGTGTATATTTTGTTTAAAATTTGAATTATTTCTATTAAGGGTGACTTGCTGATTAAACAAATGTAAACACGTGGCCAGAAATTATGCATTTTTTTGCCGGAAAATCGAAAAAACTGTAGAAAATTGGATTTTTATCAAATTTCGTTAATCGGCTATATTGGCGTCAATTTTGGTCCGAGAGTCAAGCGAATACACATTTCCTACATAAAATTGGCCGCTCGTTCTTCTGCCATAATCAGAATTTTCCTACATTTTACGGTTCGTGAGAAAAATTTCCACTTGGATGTTTGTACTTGCTGAAAATTTCGTGAAAACTAAAAGTGTATATTTTGTTTAAAATTTGAATTATTTCGTTTAAGGGTAACCTGCTGAATAAACAAATATAAACACGTGGCCAGAAATTATGCATTTTTATGCCGGAAAATCGAAAAAACTGTAGAAAATTGGATTTTTATCAAATTTCGTTAATCGGCTATATTGGCGTCAATTTTGGTCCGAGAGTCAAGCGAATACACATTTCCTACATAAAATTGGCCGCTCGTTCTTCTGCCATACTCAGAATTTTCCTACATCTTACGGTTCGTGAGAAAAATTTCAACTTGGATGTTTGTACTTGCTGAAAATTTCGTGAAAATTAAAAGTGTATATTTTGTTTAAAATTTAAATTATTTCGATTAAGGGTGACTTGCTGATTAAACAAATGTCAACACGTGGCCAGAAATTATGCATTTTTTTGACGGAAAATCGAAAAAACTGTAGAAAATTGGATTTTTATCAAATTTCGTTAATCGGCTATATTGGCGTCAATTTTGGTCCGAGAGTCAAGCGAATACACATTTCCTACATAAAATTGGCCGCTCGTTCTTCTGCCATACTCAGAATTTTCCTACATCTTACGGTTCGTGAGAAAAATTTCCACTTGGATGTTTGTACTTGCTAAAAATTTCGTAAAAATTAAAAGTGAATATTTTGTTTAAAATTTGAATAATTTCGATTAAGGGTGACTTGCTGATTAAAAAAATCTAAACATGTGGCTAAAACTTATGGACCGTTTTGCCAGAAAACCGAAAAAACTGTAAATTTTTTAATTCGATTTTTCCTCTTTTCCGGCAAACTGGGGTTAAGGGATTAGAAAAAAGCACATGTTTGGAATAAGCTGGACCAAGAGCATGTACCAAAACATTAAACAAAATTTTTTTTTCTGGAAAATTTGGAAAAAATTTTCCAAGGGGGTACCCTTGGATTTTTATCAAATTTGGTTAATCGGCTATATTGGCGTCAATTTTGGTCCGAGAGTCAAGCGAATACACATTTCCTACATAAAATTGGCCGCTCGTTCTTCTGCCATACTCAGAATTTTCCTACATCTTACGGTTCGTGAGAAAAATTTCCACTTGGGTGTTTGTACTTGCTGAAAATTTCGTGAAAATTAAAAGTGTATATTTTGTTTAAAATTTGAATTATTTCGATTAAGGTTGACTTGCTGATTAAACAAATGTAAACACGTGGCCAGAAATTATGCATTTTTTTGCCGGAAAATCGAAAAAACTGTAGAAAATTGGATTTTTATCAAATTTCGTTAATCGGCTATATTGGCGTCAATTTTGGTCCGAGAGTCAAGCGAATACACATTTCCTACATAAAATCGGCCGCTCGTTCTTCTGCCATACTCAGAATTTTCCTACATCTTACGGTTCGTGAGAAAAATTTCCACTTGGATGTTTGTACTTGCTGAAAATTTCGTGAAAATTAAAAGTGTATATTTTGTTTAAAATTTGAATTATTTCTATTAAGGATGACTTTCTGATTAAACAAATGTAAACACGTGGCCAGAAATTATGCATTTTTTTGCCGGAAAATCGAAAAAACTGTAGAAAATTGGATTTTTATCAAATTTGGTTAATCGGCTATATTGGCGTCAATTTTGGTCCGAGAGTCAAGCGAATACACATTTCCTACATAAAATTGGCCGCTCGTTCTTCTGCCATAATCAGAATTTTCCTACATCTTACGGTTCGTGAGAAAAATTTCCACTTGGATGTTTGTACTTGCTGAAAATTTCGTGAAAATTAAAAGTGAATATTTTGTTTAAAATTTGAATTATTTCGATTAAGGGTGACTTGCTGATTAAAAAAATCTAAACATGTGGCTAAAAATTATGGACCGTTTTGCCGGAAAACGAAAAAACTGTAAATTTTTTAATTCGATTTTTCCTCTTTTCCGGCAAACTGGGGTTAAGGGATTAGAAAAAAACACATGTTTGGAATAAGCTGGACCAAGAGCATGTACCAAAACATTAAACAAAATTTTTTTTTTTGGAAAATTTGGAAAAAATTTTCCAAGGGGGTACCCTTGGATTTTTATCAAATTTGGTTAATCGGCTATATTGGCGTCAATTTTGGTCCTAGAGTCAAGCGAATACACATTTTCCTACATAAAATTGGCCGCTCGTTCTTCTGCCATACTCAGAATTTTCCTACATCTTACGGTTCGTGAGAAAAATTTCCACTTGGATGTTTGTACTTGCTGAAAATTTCGTGAAAATTACATGTGTATATTTTGTTTAAAATTTGAATTATTTCGATTAAGGGTGACTTGCTGATTAAACAAATGTAAACACGTGGCCAGAAATTATGCATTTTTTTGCCGGAAAATCGAAAAAACTGTAGAAAATTGGATTTTTATCAAATTTCGTTAATCGGCTATATTGGCGTCAATTTTGGTCCGAGTGTCAAGCGAATACACATTTCCTACATAAAATTGGCCGCTTGTTCTTCTGCCATACTCAGAATTTTCCTACATCTTACGGTCCGTGAGAAAAATTTCTACTTGGATGTTTGTACTTGCTGAAAATTTCGTGAAAATTAAAAGTGTATATTTTGTTTAAAATTTGAATTATTTCGATTAAGGGTGACTTGCTGATTAAACAAATGTAAACACGTGGCCAGAAATTATGCATTTTTTTTGCCGGAAAATCGAAAAAACTGTAGAAATTGGATTTTTATCAAATTTCGTTAATCGGCTATATTGGCGTCAATTTTGGTCCGAGAGTCAAGCGAATACACATTTCCTACATAAAATCGGCCGCTCGTTCTTCTGCCATACTCAGAATTTTCCTACATCTTACGGTTCGTGAGAAAAATTTCCACTTGGATGTTTGTACTTGCTGAAAATTTCGTGAAAATTAAAAGTGTATATTTTGTTTAAAATTTGAATTATTTCGATTAAGGTTGACTTGCTGATTAAACAAATGTAAACACGTGGCCAGAAATTATGCATTTTTTTGCCGGAAAATCGAAAAAACTGTAGAAAATTGGATTTTTATCAAATTTCGTTAATCGGCTATATTGGCGTCAATTTGGTCCGAGAGTCAAGCGAATACACATTTCCTACATAAAATCGGCCGCTCGTTCTTCTGCCATACTCAGAATTTTCCTACATCTTACGGTTCGTGAGAAAAATTTCCACTTGGATGTTTGTACTTGCTGAAAATTTCGTGAAAATTAAAAGTGTATATTTTGTTTAAAATTTGAATTATTTCTATTAAGGATGACTTTCTGATTAAACAAATGTAAACACGTGGCACAGAAATTATGCATTTTTTTGCCGGAAAATCGAAAAAACTGTAGAAAATTGGATTTTTATCAATTTGGTTAATCGGCTATATTGGCGTCAATTTTGGTCCGAGAGTCAAGCGAATACACATTTCCTACATAAAATTGGCCGCTCGTTCTTCTGCCATAATCAGAATTTTCCTACATCTTACGGTTCGTGAGAAAAATTTCCACTTGGATGTTTGTACTTGCTGAAAATTTCGTTGAAAATTAAAAGTGAATATTTTTGTTTAAAATTTGAATTATTTCGATTAAGGGTGACTTGCTGATTAAAAAAAATCTAAACATGTGGCTAAAAATTATGGACCGTTTTGCCGGAAAACCGAAAAAAACTGTAAATTTTTTAATTCGATTTTTCCTCTTTTCCGGCAAACTGGGGTTAAGGATTAGAAAAAAACACATGTTTGGAATAAGCTGGACCAAGAGCATGTACCAAAACATTAAACAAAATTTTTTTTTTCTGGAAAATTTGGAAAAAATTTTCCAAGGGGGTACCCTTGGATTTTATCAAATTTGGTTAATCGGCTATATTGGCGTCAATTTTGGTCCTAGAGTCAAGCGAATACACATTTCCTACATAAATTTGGCCGCTCGTTCTTCTGCCATACTCAGAATTTTCCTACATCTTACGGTTCGTGAGAAAAATTTCCACTTGGATGTTTGTACTTGCTGAAAATTTCGTGAAAATTACATGTGTATATTTTGTTAAAATTTGAATTATTTCGATTAAGGGTGACTTGCTGATTAAACAAATGTACACACGTGGCCAGAAATTATGCATTTTTTTGCCGGAAAATCGAAAAAACTGTAGAAAATTGGGATTTTTATCAAATTTCGTTAATCGGCTATATTGGCGTCAATTTTGGTCCGAGTGTCAAGCGAATACACATTTCCTACATAAAATTGGCCGCTTGTTCTTCTGCCATACTCAGAATTTTCCTACATCTTACGGTCCGTGAGAAAAATTTCTACTTGGATGTTTGTACTTGCTGAAAATTTCGTGAAAATTAAACGTGTATATTTTGTTTAAAATTTGAATTATTTCGATTAAGGGTGACTTGCTGATTAAACAAATGTAAACACGTGGCCAGAAATTATGCATTTTTTTGCCGGAAAATCGAAAAAACTGTAGAAAATTGGATTTTTATCAAATTTCGTTAATCGGCTATATTGGCGTCAATTTTGTCCGAGAGTCAAGCGAATACACATTTCCTACATAAAATTGCCGCTCGTTCTTCTGCCATAATCAGAATTTTCCTACATCTTACGGTTCGTGAGAAAAATTTCCACTTGGATGTTTGTACTTGCTGAAATTTCGTGAAAATTAAAAGTAGAATATTTTGTTTAAAATTTGAATTATTTCGATTAAGGGTGACTTGCTGATTAAAAAATCTAAACATGTGGGCTAAAATTATAAACCGTTTTGCCGGAAAAAACGAAAAAACTGTTAATTTTTTAATTCGATTTTTCCTCTTTTCCGGCAAACTGGGGTTAAGGGATTAGAAAAAAAACACATGTTTGGAATAAGCTGGACCAAGAGCTTGTACCAAAACATTAAACAAATTTTTTTTTTCTGGAAAATTTGGAAAAATTTTTCCAAGGGGGTACCCTTGGATTTTTATCAAATTTGGTTAATCGGCTATATTGGCGTCAATTTTGGTCGAGAGTCAAGCGAATACACATTTCCTACATAAAATTGGCCGCTCGTCCTTCTGCCATACTCAGAATTTTCCTACATCTTACGGTTCGTGAGAAAAATTTCCACTTGGATGTTTTGTACTTGCTGAAAATTTCGTGAAAATTAAAAGTGTATATTTTGTTTAAAATTTGAATTATTTCGATTAAGGGTGACTTGCTAATTAAACAAATGTAAACACGTGCCAGAAATTATGCATTTTTTTGCCGGAAAATCGAAAAAACTGTAGAAAATTGGATTTTTATCAAATTTCGTTAATCGGCTATATTGGCGTCAATTTTGGTCCGAGTGTCAAGCGAATACACATTTCCTACATAAAATTGGCCGCTCGTTCTTCTGCCATACTCAGAATTTTCCTACATCTTACGGTTCGAGAGAAAAATTTCCACTTGGATGTTTGTACTTGCTAAAAATTTCGTAAAAAATTAAAAGTGAATATTTTGTTTAAAATTTGAATAATTTCGATTAAAGGATGACTTGCTGATTAAAAAAATCTAAACATGTGGCTAAAAAATTATGGACCGTTTTGCCGGAAACCGAAAAAACTGTAAATTTTTTAATTCGATTTTTCCTCTTTTCCGGCAAACTGGGGTTAAGGGATTAGAAAAAAACACATGTTTGGAATAAGCTAGACCAAGAGCATGTACCAAAGACATTAAACAAAATTTTTTTTTCTGGAAAATTTGGAAAAAATTTTCCAAGGGATTTTAATCAAATTTGGTTAATCGGCTATATTGG